>NC_043705.1:61552088-61560551 GCF_006229205.1 Suricata suricatta | reverse complement strand
AGTCTAATTACATGAAATAGAAGTTGGTGTTTTGATTTTTTACTTTGCTTTTCTGTTTGGAGTGTCATTGTAACTACTGTATTGTAAATGATGGAAAATAATTGCATATGTTAAAAAAATAAATTGTGTTATATTCAAAAAATAAAATAAAATAAAATAAAATAAAATAAAATTGAAAAAAAATTAATCCATTAACTTCTCTTTTGGCAATTTAGATAGCTTTTGCTTCTAAATTATAAACTCTGGAACATATTTCTATTTCAAATTTTCAAAAGTCATTATTCTCTACAATTTATTTTCAAACACTCTTTAATTTGGTCCACACCTTAGCTCTCTTTGGATACCTTTTTCTCTTAATAGACTTATAAATTCATACCTCAACCTAATATTATTTTCTTTTAACCTGAAAACCTTCTTTTTATCATTTCTAGTGGTAGAAGTCTGCAGTTTTTAAACAACAACAAAGAAAATATCTGTCATTATTTAGGTTTTTTTAAAGAATAATTATGATTTAATGTAGGTTATTATATTTTTATTTGGGTGATTACATTTTTCTTGGGCCTTTTTTCTTTCTAGACTTTCAAGGTGATATTTCTTTATTTGTGATTTTCACTGTTTCTAATAAAATGTTGATTGATGATGATGATAATAACTCTGATTTCATGTGTTATTTTGTGTCTAGCTTTTTAAAAGACATTTTGATTATCTGATTTTCAGCAGCTTTTAGTATATTTTTGCCTTTTTTCGACCTGATCTTGAATCTGTGGGTAAAAATCACTCATTAATTTTGGATAGTCCTCAGACATTATAGCTTTTAAAACGTTTTTCCCCATTCTTTCTTTTCTTTTACTGTAAATACAGTGTCATGTAGAGGGAAATCTTGACAACTATTCATGTTTGTTTACATCTCCATTTTCCTATCTTTTTTTAAAGAAATTATGTTTATTAAGTTAGCTGAATTCTATCAATCTGCATACAAGGCACTTATATTTTCTTTGCCTTATCTACAAATTGCCCAAATAGTTTTTAATATGAAATATTATATATTCTAGTTTTAAATGTTTCATTTGGTTCTTTATTTAAATCTTCTGTTTCTATTCCAAAATTCCCTATATATTTTTTATTCACTATGTTATTTATTATTTTAATTTCCATTATTTCCTGGGTAATCCTGCATGTCATCTTTTACTTTCAGATTTTATTTTTCTTTGAATATGGTTCACATTTACCTGCTAGTTCACATCAGATAATATGTGGCATGATATAATAGCAGAGAAGAAAATATTTTCTCTTGATAGGGCTTCACTCCTTTCTTCCAGATATCTAGAGGCAGAATTTCTTCTACTGAAGAAAATAAAAATTGAACTGAGTCAGAGCTGCAATGTAACTTTAGCGTCAGTTCTGTACTGAGTTCCTATGTCATGGGTGAAATGAGGATTTCTTCTAGCAGGTCTTGGGATCACAGCACCCTAAGACTATAAGATTTCTTTCAATTTTTATTTTCTGCAGCAATGCACACACAACAGCAAAATTTCATAGGGTAGACTTGATGAAATTTGAGAAATTAGTCTTTTGTCAAGGCTCTAACAGAAGTTTATCTTTTCCTTGCCTCTACAAAGTCTCTCCTTATCATTCTTGCACTCTCTTTCTTATGTTTTCAGGAGTAAACAGAGGCTCTGCTTTGCTCACCTCTAAGGAGCTCAATCCATGATGTCTGTAGGCTCTGTTTGTATTCAGCTCTTTGATTTTTATAAAGTTATGATTACATAAATTACATGGTATTTTCTTATTGTAATGGTAGATTTGCTGGTTTACATAACTGTCTGCATCCTAACTGGAAACAATTGCGGTTTGGGTGTTTCTTTCTAGAATGTATATATACATGCAGGTATGTATATAAGGGTAGTATGACATAAGGATGGAAAAAAAAGAGTTGGAAACCACATGAGGGGGACTTTAAAAATTTGGTAAGCTTTTTAGTTCTCTAGATGTTATTTAATAGACAACAGAAATAATCCAAATATTTTTAGGCAACTCTTGTAGAAATATACATTAAGATAATATGATAAGGCCTGATAGAGAAATAATTAAATGAAAAGGTAATGAAGATGAGAAAGTTTTCAAGAAAATGATAAATATTCTCCTTATTTATTTCTTATAGGTAAATTCTAGGCTTGATTTAATTTATGTTCAACATTAACACATTTGTGCTCACTAGCCTAGTTGCCCTATAGGCATTTTACAAACATATAGCTTGTTTTACAGATAACTACATAATAGTAGAAAGGGGCTTATGGGCAAGGAATGATCCAAAATTACTTTTGATATATATTTTTTATTTTGTTCTGCCTAAAAGGAATATTTTTTCAATTAGTTCCCAAGTGTTAGCAATTGAAAAATTATTTTATGGGTAATTCACATTTCTTGCTAATTCTTCTGGTTCAGTATTTTTAGTGATTTATTTTTAAATATGCGGGGAAACTTTAGAAGTAACCGAAAACCAAAAATCACAAACTTTTTTATAACTTCCCCAAGCTCACATATTACCTTTTCTTCCATTTCAGAAACCTTAATGTCTTGGTTTATATGTTTGGTGAATTTACACAATGAAAGAAGTTTAGTCCTCAGAAAAAGGTTAATATCAGCCATTGACACCAATTTGAATATTTAAGTTCATGTATGGTTTTGGAATGCTTACATTTTGTACTTATCTGAAAAAAGAATTGGAAGTTATTGCTTTCTTTTAAAAGAAGATCACCAGATGTTCAGTTCTTTGAACTATCCATGGGATGCATGGACTAGTGTGTAGATCAGGCCATTGTTCTCACACTTTCTATGAAGTTATTATGAGGTTAAAACAAATCCCAAGGAAAATTTATAGAAATAATTGTGAAAGTGCTGTGGCTGCTCATGAAAAAATTAAGAATCATTATTTTTCCTAAATATATGTGTGGAACTATATATTTTATAGCTGTTAGCACTGATGTTCAAATAATATATAATTTTGTTTTCAAAAGTTGAGTGGGAAATGTACATTCAGCTGTTGGTAGTGTCTTCATCTTGCCTATTACCTGAGGTGAAATGAAGGTTGCATGCAGAGGTCTAAAAAAAAAAGGCAAACTTTTGGTGCAAGGGCTATGGCACACAAACCACACTGATGCATTAGTGCTTATTTTCTATGTTTGTGTGATCACTTAGAGTGTCTTTGTCCCTTTCTAATCAAACTTGAGTACAGCCATTTTTTAATGTTTAAACCCTGGTGTTCAGGATTTCCTTTGCCTAGATGTGCCAGTCAGT
Source organism: Suricata suricatta (assembly GCF_006229205.1). NCBI lineage: Eukaryota > Metazoa > Chordata > Mammalia > Carnivora > Herpestidae > Suricata > Suricata suricatta. The sequence goes on along the minus strand of NC_043705.1, from coordinate 61,557,254 downwards.
CATCTTGCTCTAAAGCTCTTCCTGTACATAAAAGATCCTTAAGGCTTGCCTTTTCATTTTTATAAATGAGTGTTTTTATTAGTAAAAATATTTTATTTACTCTTCCTGCTGTGTTTAGTATATTTTGTGCTCTGCCTAAAATATCTTTACCTACCAACAAGTTGCAAAAATAGCATCTTATATTTTCTTCTGAAAGCTTCAAATTACAGATTTTACATTTAGGTTTGTCATTATCCACAAATTAAGTTTTTACATATTAAGTGAAGTCACTGTCCACTTATTCCATATGGAAACTCAGATTTTCTGTTTGCCATTGAATTTCATTCAGTCTTTCTAAAAAACTACATTGACTCCATGTGTCAATATTTCTGGATATTTCTGGATCCAATATTTCTGGATCCTATGCTTTACTATATATCTATTTGCTTATTTTGAGGTCATATTATACTTAAAATTTTTTTAAGAATAAGCTTTGAAACCAAGTAGTGTAAATCCTCTAATTTTGTGCCTAAAAAAAGTTTTAGTTACTCTGGATTCTTTGCATTTTCTTATATATTTTACAGTAAGTTTTCTAATTTCATGGAAATACTTGATTAGAATTTAATTGGTTGTTTTGAATATATTTGGTAATAGTTGACATTTTAATAATAGTATATCTTCCAATATAGACCATTCCATTCTTTAAAATTCTCTCAGAAAATTTTTATAATTTTAATTATAAAGGTACAAATATTTTGATTATTTATTTTGAACACCCCACAAAATATTTTGTTTTAGCTTTGTAACTAACTAATTATAACTTTGGTTTATTTAAGTAATAAGAAAAGAGCTTATATATTTACCCAAGTTGTTATCTTTCCTGGTACTCTTTATTCCTTTTTGTTAGGTTTAAATGTTTCTATCTAGCAGCAAGTTCTATCTGAGAGACTGCCTTTAACATTTTTTGTAGAGCAGGTCAGCTGGTGATGAATTATTTTAGATTTTCTAAGTCTGAAAAGTCGTTCTCATCTTCAATTTTGTTTTTTTTTTCTGAAAAGGTTTTCTGATTTTTTTTCTTTTATAGTTTATTGTCAAGTTGGTTTCCATATAACACCCAGTGCTCATCCCCATAAGTGTACTCCTCCATGCCTATCACTCCCCTTCCCTTCTCCCCCTCCACCATCAACTCTCAGTTTGTTCTCAGTATTCAGTAGTCTCTCATGGTTTGCCTCCCTCCCTCTCCCCAACTATTTTTCCCCTTCCCCTCCCCAACAGTCCTCTGTTAAGTTTCTCCTGTTACACTTATGAGTGAAAACATATGGTATCTGTCCTGTGGCTGACTTATTTTACTTAGCATGACACCCTCAAGTTCCATCCACGTTGCTACAAATGGCCAATTTCATTCTTTCTCATTGCCATGTAGATTCCATTTTATATATAAACCACATCTTCTTGATCCATTCATCAGTTGATTAATAGGCTCTTCCCATGATTTCCCTATTGTTGAAAGTGCTACTATGAACATTGGGGTACATGTGCCTCTATACATCAGCACTTCTGTATTCCTTGGGTAAATCCTTAGCAGTGCTATTGCTGGGTCAGAGGGGAGTTCTCTTTTTAATTTTTTGAGGAACCTCCACACTGTTTTCCAGAGCGGCTGCACTAATTTATATTCCCACCAACAGAGTAGGAGAGTGCCTGTTTCTCCACATCTTCCCTGGCATCTATAGTCTCCTGATTGGTTCATTTTAGACATTCTGAGTGGCGTGAGGTGATATCTTAGTGTGGATTTAATTTATATTTCCCTGATGATGAGTGACTCTAAGCATCATTTCATGTGTCTTTTGGCCATCTGGATGTCCTTTTTGAAGAAGTGTCTATTCATGTCTTCTGCCCATTTCTTCACTGGATTATTTGTCTTTCGGGTGTGGAGTTTGGTGAGTTCCTTACAAATTTTGTATACTAGCACTTTACTGATATGTCATTTGCAACTATCTTTTCCCATTCTATCAGTTGCCTATAAATTTTATTGATTGTCTCTTTTGCAGTTCAGAAGCTTTTTATCTTGATGAGGTCCCAATAGTTCATTTTTGCTCTTGATTTTCTTGCCACTGGGGATGTGTGCAGTGGGAAATTGCTGTGGTTTAAGTGAAGGAGGTTGTTTCCTGCTTTCTCTTCTAAGGTTTTGATGGTTTCCTGTCTCACATTCAGCTCCTTCATCCATTTTGAGTTTATTTTTGTGTATGGTGTAAGAAAGTGATCTAGTTTCATTTTTCTCCATCTAACTGTCAAATTCTCCAAGCACCATCTGTTGAAGACACTGTCTTTTTTCCACTGGATACTCTTTCCTGCTTTGTCAAAGATTAAGTGGCCATACATTTGTGTTCTATATTCTATTCCATTGGTCTATGTGTCTGTTTTTGTGCCAATACCATACTGTTTTGATGATGACAGCTTTGTAGTAGAGGCTAAAATCTGGGATTGTGATGTCTCCCATTATGGTTTTCTTCTTCAATATTATTTTGGCTATTTGGGGTCTTTTGTGGTTCCATGCAAATTTTAGGATAATTTTTTCTAGCTTTGATTAGAATGCTAGTGAAATTTTGATTGGGATTGCATTGAATGTGTGGATTACTTTGGGTAAAAATGGCCTTTTAACAATGTTTATTCTTATCCCTGAGCATGGAATGTTTTTCCATTTCTTTGTGTCTTCCTCAATTTCCTTCATAAGTTTTCTATAGTTTTCATCATGTAGATCTTTTACATCTTTTGTTAGGTTTATTCTTATGTATTTTGTGGGGGGTTTTGTGCAATTGTGAATGGGATCAGTTTCTTGATTTCTTTTTCTGTTGCTTCATTATTGGTGTATAAAAATGCAACCAATTTCTGCACATTGATTTTGTGCCCTGCAACTTAGATGAATTCATGGATTAGTGCTGGTAGGCTTCTGGTGGAGTCTGTAGAGTTTTCCATGTACAGTAACATGTCATCTGCGAAAAGTGAAAGTTTGACTTCATTTTTGCCAGTTCTGATGCCTTTTATTTCATTCTGTTGTCTGACTGCTGATTCTAGGACTTCCAGCACTATGTTAAACAACAGTGGTGAGAGTGGACATCCTTGTTGTGTTCCTGATCTCAGGGGGAAAGCTCTGGATTTTTCCCCATTGTGGATGATATTAGCTGTGGGCTTTTCATAAATGGCTTGTATCATGTTTAAGTAAGTTTCTTCTATTCTGACTTTGTTGAGGGATTTTTATAAGAAAGAAAAAGTATTTTATCAAATGCTTTTTTGGCATCTATCAACAGGATAATATTTTTTGGTCATTTCTTTTGTTATTGTGATATATCACATTGATTTGATTTGCAAATATTGAACCAGCCCTGTAACCCAGGAATGAATCATATTTGATCATGTTGGATAATTCTTTTTATATGCTATTGAATTTGATTTACTAGTATCTTGTTGAGTATTTTTGCATTAGTATTCATCAAGGGTATTGGCCTGTAGTTCTCTTTTTTTTGCTGGGTCTCTGTCCGGTTTGAAAATCAAAGTGATGCTGTCTTTGTAGAATGAGTCCAAGAGTTGTCCTTCTATTTCTATTTTTTGGAATAGCTTGAGAAAAATGGGTATTCACTCTGATTTAAATGTCTGGTAGAACTTCCCAGGGAAGCCATCTGGCCCAGGACTCATTCATTGGGAGATTTTTGATGACTGATTCAATTTCTTCACTGGTTATGGGTCTGTTCAGATTTTCTAACTCTTCTGATTTGAATTTTGGTAGTTCATGTGTGTTTAGGTATTTTTCCATTTCTTTTAGGTTGTCCAGTTTGTTGGCATATTGTTTTTCAATCTATTTCCTGATAATTGCTTGTATTTCTGAGGGATTGGTTGTAATAGATACATTTTCATTCTTGATTTTGTCTATTTGGGTAGTCTCTCTTTTCTTTCTGAGAAGCCTGGCTAGAGGTTTATCAATTTTTTTAAATTTTTTTCAAAAAAACCAGCTCTTGGTTTTATCAATCTGTTCACCTGTTTTTTTGGATTCTATATTGCTTATTTCTGCCCTGATCTTTATTATTTCTCTTCTTTTGCTCGGTTTGGAGTGCTCTTGCTGCTCTCCTTCAAGTTCCTTTCGGTGCACTTTTAGATTTTGTATTTGTGCTTTTTCTGGTTTCTTGAAATAGGCCTGGATTGCAATACACTTTCCCCTTAAGACTGCCTTTTCTGCATCCCAAAGAGTTTGGATTGATGTATTTTCATTTTCATTTGTTTCCATATTTTTTAAAAAATTTCTTCTCTAATGGCCTGATTGGCCTAATCATTCTCTAGTAAGGTGGTTTCTAATGTTCATGTTTTTGGAGGTTTTCCAGACTTTTTCCTGTGATTGATTTCAAGTTTCATAGCATTGAGATCTGAAAGCATGCATAGTATGATCTCAGTTCTGTTATATTTATTGAGGGCTGCTTTATGACCCAGTATGTGATCTATCTTGGAGAATGCACCATGTGCACTTGAGAAGAAAGTGAATTGCCTTACCTCAGGATGTAGAGTTCTAAATATGTCTGTCAAATCCATCTGCTCCAATATGTCATGCAGGCCCACTGTTTCCTTAGTGATTTTCTGTCTAGTTACTCTATCCATTGGTTTAAGTAGAATATTAAAATCCCCTGCAATTAGCACATTCTTATCAATAAGATCATTTCTGTTTGTAGTAACTGTTTGATATATTCAGGTACTCCTGAATTCGGTGCATATGTGTTTATAATTGTTAGCTCTTGCTAATGGATAGACCCTGTAATTATTATATATTGCCCTCTTCATCTCTTGTTACTGCCTTTACTTTAAAGTCCAGTTTGTCCAATATATATATGGCTACTCCAGCTTTCCTTTAACTTCCAGTCATTTGATAACTATTTCTCCATTCCCTTACTTTCAATTTAAAGGTGTCTTCAGATCTAAAATGAGTCTCATGTAGATAGCAAATAGATGGAATTTGTTCTTTTATCCATTCTGCTACCCTATGTCTTTTAATTGGAGCATTTATTCCATTTACATTCTGTATTATTATTGAAAAACGTGGGTTTTTAAAAAATAGTTTATTGTCAAATTGGTTTCCATACAACACCCAGTGCTCTTCCCCACAAGTGCCCTCATCCATCACCACCACCTCTTTTCCCCCTCCCCCTT
>NC_043705.1:61482049-61551988 GCF_006229205.1 Suricata suricatta | reverse complement strand
GCGTCCCTCTCTCTCCCCAACTCTCTTTCCCTCTTCCCCTCCCCCTGATCCTCCATTAGGCTTCTCCTGTTCTCCTGTTAGACCTATGAGTGCAAACATATGGTATCTGTCCTTCTCTGCCTGACTTATTTCGCTTAGCATGACACCCTCGAGGTCCATCCACTTTCCTACAAATGGCCAGATTTCATTCTTTCTCATTGCCATGTAGTACTCCATTGTATATATATACATGTATATATATACATATATATATATATGTATATATATACACCACATCTTCTTGATCCACTCATAAGGTAATGGACATTTAGGCTCTTTCCATGTTTTGGCTATTGTTGACAGTGCTGCTATGAACATTGGGGTATATGTGCTTGTATGCATCAGCACTTCTGTAGTCAGAGTGGCTTAAATGAACAAATCAAGAGACTATAGATGCTAGTGAGGGTGTGGAGAGACGGGCATCCTCCTACACTGTTGGTGGCAATGTAAACTGGTGCAGTCGCTCTGGAAAACAGTGTGGAGGTTCCTCATAAAACAATCAATAGAACTCCCTTATGACCCAGAAATAGCACTCCTATGTATTTACCCAAGGAAAAATATGGGTTTAGAGTCATTGTGTTCTCTGTAGGATTCATGCTTGTAGTGGTGTCTCTGGTACCTTGTGTTTCTTGCTACATTTACTTCATAGAATCCCTCTTAGGATTTCTTGTAGGATTAGCTTAGTGGTAATGAATTCTTTCAATTTTTGTTTATTTTGGAAATCCCTTATCTCTCCTTCTATTCTGAATGACAGGCTTGCTGGATAAAGGATTCTTGGCTGCATATTTTTTCTGTTTATCACATTGAAGATTTCCAGCCATTCCTTTCTGACCTGCCAAGTTTCAGTAGATAGGTCTGTAACTACTCTGATAGGTTTCCCTTTGTATGTTAGGGCCCTTTTATCCCTAGCTGCTTTCAATATACTCTATTTGTCCTTATATTTTGCCAGTTTTACTATGATATGTCATGCCAAAGGATGATTCAAGTTACATCTGAGGGGGGTTCTCTGTGCCTCTTGGATGTCAATGTCTGTTTCCTTCCCCAGATTGGGGAAATTCTTGGCTACTACTATTTGTTCAATTACCTCTTCAGCACCTTTCTCTCTTTCTTCTTCTTCAGGAATTCTTATGATATGGATATTGTTCCGTTTGATTGTATCACTCACATCTTGAATTCTCCTTTCATGCTCCTGGATCAATTTTTCTCTTTTTCTCAGCTTTCTCTTTTTGTATAATTGTGTCTTCTAATTCACGTATTCTCCTCTCTGTTTCTTCAATCCATGCAGTGGCTGCCTACATTTTATTATGTACCTCATTTATAGCATTTTTTAAGTGGTACAACTATTTTTAAGGTCCATAGTCTTTGTAGCAATAGTTTCTCTGATGTCTTCCATGCCTTTTTCAAGCCCAGAGATTAATTTTAATGCAATTTTTTCTAAGTTCTTGCTCAGTTATGTTGCTTATATCTGTTTTGAGCAATTCTGTAGCTGTGACTTCTTCCTGGAATTTCTTTAGAGGAGAGTTTTTCTGTTTTGTCATTTTGGCTAGCTTTCTGTCTCTTGTCAGTTTTAAAAGCTTTTTATGCATTCTGCACCTGTGAGTATTGCTATATTCAAGGAGGCTCATTGACTGTCCAGGGCCTGTCTGTTTAGGAGGTTTTCTTTTAATAATGCCCCTTGGTCTCTTTTATTGTGCCTTTGGTTATTTTATTTCCCTACTCATACTGATATTTGGGACTCTCCACCATGTGTACTTTGGCTTATTTCTTGCCTGAAAAGGCAAACAGACAGACGAACACACAGGGAACAAAAGCACGCAAATGCACAGACAAAGCAAACAAAAGGGGAAAATAGGGAACAAAAATAACAAAAGACAAAGGACAGTCTAAAAGCATAATACCTGAAATCTCAGCTACTAATAAAGAGCCAGGTGGAGGTAGTGCCTATGAAAAAGCATATATAAAGACAGAAGTGACAGAGGTGGAGAGGAAGCAAAATTGAGCATTGACCAGGCAGAGAGACTAAAAAGCTTAATTCAGAAAGAGAAAGAGGAGAATATAGTAGGAGGCAAGGAGAAAAAAATGAAGATGATGTTACCCAAAGAAATGATATACTCTGATTATTCCAGAAAGAGAGAGAAAGGAAGGTAGCATAGAGGTAGAATATGCATCAAGAGAATGGATTAAATGTGACTATTTAAGCAAACCAATGACCAGAGTGCCCAGTCCAGGGAAGGGGAGAGATAGTGATGAGATAAGGGAAAATATATCTGAATAGCAAGAATTGACTAGAGTTAACCATGGCAATGCATCAATGTTGGTTTTGGCCCCCCGCTCTGAGGGGGGAAAAAAAAGGCAGCTTTCCAGCAAGGATGGGAGTGGTTTGGTGTAGGCAGTTCTCACCTCTGCTGGGGGTTCTGCAGGCTGCTTCCTGAGGCTCCGCCTTGGTGGTTATGGGAAGAAAAAATGGCAGCACCCCAGTCCCTTCTCCTCCCAAGCACTGCAACTCACTCTTTTGGGTCCAATCTCCTGTGCTGCAGACATAGCCAAGGTGGTTCGAGTTGTATTTCCCTCAACCTTCCTCGTTTGCAGATCCTAGTCCACTCACTTTAATGATACTGCCCAAAATGTACTCTTGCAGGCCAGTGTGGGGGGGCTTCCTAGCAGGGGATCACATAGGAGGCGTAGGGGAGCAGTTTCTCCTGGTGCTTCCTGGGATCCGGGCGCCTAGCCCAAGAAAGACGCCACAGCTAGAGGAAGGATCTCTCTCTGAACGCCCTGCGGTTACCAGTTGGATGATAGAATAGCTCTCCTCCTGAGTGAGGTTTTTCTCTTCTCCAGAGACAGTTCTATGAGCAGTTTCAGACTCTCTCTTCCCCTCATCTCTCCATGGCTTTCTGTGTAGGGGGGCTCCCTCCCCTCGGTGCCTTGGGTCCCACCCATTTTTATCTTCCCCAGTTTGCAATCATGGACCTATGAGGCTGTCTTCTTAGGGGACTTTGCCTCTTTTCCTCCCAGATTCTTGCAGTTCCATGTCTTATGGCTTCAGTCCTTTGTTTGAGAGATGCAGGCAGGCGAAAATTACCAACTTCTCTGCCATCCTAACTCCCGTATTATTCCTAGGTATAAGTTCTGATACTACTGCAAATGTTCTTTAAAAGTATTTAAGTTTCATTCTCACTTATTACCTGTATATACAAATACATCTGAGTTTTGTATATGACCCTTGTACCGTGTGACCTTGCTGAATTTGCTTACTTTCCCTTAGGATTTTTTTATCTGTATGATCCTAATTACAAATTGTGCAAGTTCTAATTCTTTTTTATGCCCTTATTTATTTTTATTATCTTGCTATATCATATCATGATACATAGTATTTTATTATATCATGGTTAATTTTCTCAATATTGCCGAATGCTTTTACTGCTTTTCTTGGTATCTTCTACATGCATTTTCTCCTTACATCTGGTAATACAGTGAATTATAATGATTGATTATTGGATTTTAAACCAACCTTCCTGTGATAAACTATTTTTGATATTGAATATTAATCTTTCTTTAAATGTTGGATTTCGTTTGCCTATGTTTTTAAAATAATTATACATACAACACTGTATTTTCTTATGATACTTTACTCAGATGTTGGAACAAGTTTATGTTGATTTCATAAAGCATTTTGTTGAGGTCTATTCCTTCTCCAAGTTTTGAGTGATTTAATATAAGATTCCTGTTGTTTTCTTTCTTAAAGACTGATATAATTCTCCAGTAATGCCAAGTAAACCTGGAGTTTTATTTTTGAGAGTTTTAGTTATAAATTCTTCATAATTTTTTGTGTCTGTCTAGTTTACTTTCCATTATGTTCAGTCTTACTGCCACTCCTAGCTCCACTGTCTTCAGCAATTCCTTCCTGGGTTTCCCCCCAATGACACTACAATAAGGGCCATTTTTTTTCATTTTGTTGTACAAAACAAGCCAGTATTGTTTAATATGTACTACCATGGTCTGTGCAGATATATAGAGATATGTGTATATGTGTATGTCAGAGCCCATATAGTTACTCACACATGGAGCATAATGAACCATCACTACAAAATAATTATAGCTCTGTGACATCAGTCTTAGCACTATTCTTATGGACCAGTTTCCTCAGGCAAGAGCAACAAAAGCTAAAATAAACAAATAGATTACACCATACTAAAAAGCTTTTGCACAGCAAAAGAAACCATCTACAGAATAAAAAGCAACGCTCTGAGTGGGAGAAGATATTTTCAAATTATGTATTTGATAAGGGGTTATACATTTGAAATACAGTAAAACCTTGAATTGCAAGTTACTTGTACTGCTAGTGTCCTGCAAGACAAACAAACATTTCTAATAAGTTTTAACTTGATAAACAAGTGATGTCTTGCAGTACGAGTAGTGCATGATGGTAAATGTCAGGTGATCACAACTGAGCCAATGGTTATTCTCTTTCTCTCTCTCTCCTTGTGGGGTTGTGGATGATCATCTCCCATACACAGATTCTCAGTCTCAGTCCGTAGTATGCTGCAGAAATCAATGATTTTTCAGTATGTTAGAAGGTGCCCACACTGGCACTGGTGTTTATCTGCAGATATAGATCCTTCCCTTTGCTGTGTTATTGACAGGTACATTGAATACAGTATATGACAGGAGTATCAATAGTGTACTGTGGTCAATGTCTGTATAAGCGAATGGTCCTTATGCAGAAAAAGGCTGAAAAGAAAGGTAGTAAGTAAGAAGAAAGAGATGATTATGGTTGAATTTAAGAAGGAAATCATCAAGAAGTCTGAACGAGGTATATGAGTGGCAGAAATTGCAAGAGTTTATAAGAAGTCACCATCTGAGGAGGAAGAGGCAGAGGAATCCCTCACTTCAAATGAGATTAGTCAGATGTGAAAAATGTGGGAAACTGCAAAATTTTGTAGAAAAGCACCACTCAAATAAGGCTGTAACAGTGTGAGCGAATGAATCTGTTTAACAACAATGCAATTTCACATTTCTGCAAAATCCTCTAAAGGAGGCAAAAGCAAGTGTCATTGGATAAATTCCTTTTACAGTTCTGTACACACACAAAAAAGATTCCTGTGAGCCAGTAGATAAATTATACATATTACAGTCCATTTACACCTACTGATCAGATCTAACTCTTCAGAAACATCCTCAACAAAATTTTAATTCACGGCTGTGTCACAAACAATAAGAACATATTATTTTCTGTGGAAAATATAGATACTTTATCATTATCCATTAGTGATAGTGAAAGTTGTCCTACACAGTGATCTTCCTTTCTCTTGTGTCTCTCACACCAACCATGAAGGTTTCCAAAGGGACATGCAGGTTAATTTGCTTATATTTCTTTATATTTTGTATTGTATTTATTGTTTTATATTAAGTATTATAATCATTTTTATATGAATATTTTTGGTTGTGTAACAAAACATCTTAGTTTCCATTACTTCTTATGGGGAAATTCACTTTGATATACAAGTGTTTTGGATTATAAGCATGTTTCTTGAATGCATTATACTTGCAAACCAAGGTCTTACTGTATATAAAGAAAAAAATATATATATATATTACAATATAAGCAAAGGACTTGAATAGACAGGTTTTTTTTGCAGGGAAGACATACAGATGGTCAACAAGGCACACACAAAGATATTTGACATCAGTAATTATTAGGGAAATACAAATCAGAACGACAGTAAAATACCATCTCACACCTGTCAGATTGGCGATAATAAAAAATGATCCAGTTAAGAAATGTGCAGAAGACATGAATATACGTTTTTCCAAAGAAGACATACAGATGGCTAACAGAGATGTGAGAAGATGCTCAACATCACTCATCATCAGGAAAATACAAATCAAAACCATGATGAGATCGCCCCTCACACCTGTCAGAATACTAAAATTAACAACACAGGTAACAATGTATGTTGGTGAGGATTCAGAAAAGGGGGACCACTTTTTCAGAGTGGTGCGACCACTCTGGAAAACAGTATGGAGCTTTCTCAAAAAGTTAAAAATAGAACTACCTTATGATCCAGCAATTACACTGCTAGGTATTTACCCAAAGGATACAAAAATACTGATTCAAACGGGCACATGCACCCTGATGTTCATAACAGCAATATCAGCCATAGCCAAATTATGGAAAGAACCCAAATGTTCATTGACTAATGAATGGATAAAGAAGATACTGTGTGTGTGTGTGTGTGTGTGTGTGTGTGTGTGTGTGTGTAGGTATATGTATATGTATATATATGTGTGTGTGTGTGTATAATGAATATTAATTATTCAGTCATCAAAAGGAATGAAATCTTGCCATTAGCAAGGATGTGGATGGAGCCAGAGTATATTATGCTAAGTGAAATAAGTGAATCAGATACAAATATCACATGAGTTCATTCATATGTGGAATTTAAGAAACAAAACAGATGAACGTAAGGGAAGTGAGAAAAAAGAGAGGGAGGCAAACCATAAGAGACTCTTAACTATAGAGTACAAACTGAACATTCCTGAAGAGGAGCTGGTTGGGGGGAGGGGCTAAATGGGTGATGGGCCTTAAGGAGAGCACTAGATACAAAAAGGAGCATTAAGGAGGGCACAGTTAACAAATAGTTTCTAAAATGTCCATTTAAAATGAATCCATGTTCTTGTACGCAATTTAAACCTTAATAGTTTAAAGTGAAATTTATTTTAAAAATTTAATGTTTGCTTTTTTACACTATTATGTTTGTATGATTTTCTAAAATATTTCCATCCAAGTAGTTTATTCTACAACTGTTATTTTATTAATTCAGAACTAATATTAAAATCATTACAAAATAAAATAGCTGTCATTATTTATGGTATGGCACTAAAGATGAAGAAAACAATATATACATAGTATGAGAATGATTTTTATCTTTTTTTTAATTTTTTAATGTTTTTTTTATCTTTGAGAGAAAAACAGATTGTGAGTAGGGGAGGGGCAGAGAAAGAGAGAGAGAGAGAGAATGAATCTGAAGCAGGCTCCAGGCTCTGAGCTATCAGCACAGAGCACAATGTAGGACTTGAACCCATGAACAGTGACATTATGACCTGAGCTGAAGTTGGATGTTTAACTGTCTAAGCCACCCAGGCACCCTGAGAATGATTTTAAAAATTAACATATGTGGCACTTAAACATAATTTGAGGGACTAATCAACTATTTATTGAACATCTATTAAGGACCATATCCTCTATTAGAGAATTTCACAGACATTGCACAGTTTGATGGATATTTGAGTTCAATGGCTTTCCTCTGTAATTACTTGTACTCTGCAGTCATAGATAACAAATGTTTATGTTGCTAAGTTGCTTATAATTTTAAAGGTTGGAAAGATTTTAGATATCCAAGCATAAAATAGAAATAATATATTTAAAATATGTTAGTTAATAATAATTAGTATGATAGCTATAACAATCATTAAAACCATGTCAAGGAAAATATACAATGACAAAGTAAAATATATAATGATGAAGATATAGTTAGATATATTATTATTTAAAGGACTCTGCTGTTAAGATTTCATTTTGTGGATCTTAATATAGTCAGTATGCTACAGATGCACATGTTAACAATTGTTTTCTCTGTGATGGAAGATTGAAGAGAATTTTAGCACAGGTAAACAATATAAATATGATTTGTATTAGTTTAGTCTACATAAATGATAGTTATAAGAAATTTACTACTATTATATGAACTGAAATCATTCTTAGATGCTACAATTTTCCCATGTCTATTTTATCATTTTAAATTACATTTTAATTTTGAACTATAGTGCACAAAAATTAAAATTGCCTTTTCTATAGACATAGAACAGATTTAAAAGTGATTCTTCTTATTTGTATTTTGAAGTAAATACTTTAAGTGTATGCTTACACACACACTTAGAAAATTTACTCACTGTATGAAACGTAATGGGATAATTGAAGACACCTTAATTCTGGTTGTCTGTGAAATTCCTGTATATAGACAGTGCCTGACTTCTTCCCAGAGAATAAAAGGAGAGAATGCTTTACAAAGCTTTGAGGAGACTATAGAGGAATTGAAAGCTAAAGAAGATGTAGTGAATCATTGTGCCTCTTGCATGAATAAATTTTTGCTTTTGGTTCCTGTAATACACACAAAATAATTTTCTTTTTACAATGGCTATAAAAACTGGAGACTTATGTAAAATAACTCTCTTATTTTATTTCTAACTGTACATTCTAAATGTCTTTATACTATTCTTGTTGACCTTTCTCATCCCATAACACTCCCTGCCAGATAAATTCCCATGTATGATCCTTTCTTTCTCCTATTCTTTTTTGTTACATTTTGTCAGTAATCTTGATGAATTCTGTTGCTGCAGTTCTATGAATACTTATATTCTAAGGCAAACATCAATTTGGCCACTCTTCACTTGTGTTTGAAACATCTCATTGTTTTCTATGCATAGTTTTATCTGCTATATATATGTAAAATAATACCTTGAAAATAAAATACATATTATCACATGCAAATTGGAATATATTCAACATAAATATATAATTATGTAGCCAAGAATCAAGGAAATGGTACTTATCACCTTTATTTCGTAGGTTCTATAGCTTTGTGTAATAGGTATTTTAAGCCTCTAAAATACACTTCAAATACTGAGTACCTAATATAAATAATATGTAAGTAATGATTTACATATAACTATTATTATTAAAGATACTTACAGGATCATTGTATGTAATTTCTCATAATCCTCATTATTTACCAACATTTAACATCTTTTCAGCTACTCAGAAACATGGTGAACTTCACCCAGCTGGGATCATAGTCCTAGCTGTAGGTAGGAATAGAAAGTTTTATTTCACCACAAGACTATATAAGTATATTTATTTAGACTTAGTTTCTTCTACCAGATTTATAAAGACTTTTTTCTTTTACAGAAAGGAGTAATGTGTAGGACAGAGCTGGAGAAAAGATGAAAGAAAATATATAGATCACCATAAATATTAGATATGAAATTGCAAAGCAGGAGTATGGGTGGGTAAAAAGAAAAAAAAATCAAAGGTACTGGCAATTTGAGCATTTGAGGATGGAGAGTTCACGAGACAAGTTGGCAGAGAGATCAGAGAACAAACTGTTTTGAGATTATCTTTGGAATAAAGAGATAGATAAGGATTATGGGAAGTCTATTGTATGATGCTCTGTCTTTTTTCCTTACTTTCTTACAAGAATTCACTATAAAAAGTATATCCCTTTCAGATGTTTTATGAGATCTTATTTGTGCTCATCTTGTAATGCAAAAGTTTTGAAGATTTTAACCATCAAAGTAACCTAATTTTATTTGAGTTTATTTTCGGGTATTCTAGAGTAGTCATGTACCAGGATCACCTGGAGAACTAGTTAAGACAGATTTCCAGGCCCTGTTCTCCAAGTTTCTAATTCTGCCTGTCTGTGTGCAATCTAAAAATTTGCATTTTTAATGCGTTGTAACATGAAGCTGATGATGATAGGCCAAGAAACATCTGATATTGTCTGATAGATCTTTTCACAATGATGGGAATATTTTATATAATATGCACTGTGTAATACGGTAGCTACTAGCCACATGTGGCTACTGTGCACTTCGGCATAGTGTTATTGATAAACTGATTTGTTTTATTTTACTTAATTTAAGCCTATTTTATTAGTCACTATTCAATTCACAATTCAGCTTATTAATGGTAGTAAACGTAGGCAGAGGTGACAGATGAAGGCCATTTCACCTCTTCCTTGGATGTTTACATATTCCTGCATATGCATGTGACCTTTTAGATTCATGTGAAAATGTTGGAGATTTCAAGAACCCTATGGACAACTTACTAACATTATTTTTTTGCTTTGGTCAGTCTTTTATTACATCCAAGTACTATCATTGCTTCAAGCAGCAAGAATGTTAAACAGTTTTAACTGTTTGTTACCTCCTTTCCTCTCCTCTTCTCTTCCCTTTCCTTTCCCTTTCACACCTTGAAGATAAAGCTGCCCTCTTACAGCAAGTGTGAAATAAAGACAAACCCTGAGAATGGAAATTTTTAGGGCACTGCCATGGAGTCCAAATGGTGAGAGTTTTCTGGGCAATGGATTTTTGGGGAGCTCTAAAAATATTTTGCCCCCTCCAGTCTTTGTTAGGCTTCTGGTTTTTCTAGCTGCAATAGTTGGTCAATGTCAGTTTTCAGTGGAGCTGGGAAAGGTTGAAGGGAGGAAGGCAAGTTAAAAACCACAAAACTTGTATACATATGGAGAATCTGTCATTTCTTCTTGTGTAAATACTCGTAGGATTATTGCAGTCTGTGGTTAACTTCAGTAGTACTACAAAAGTTGATTTAGACAATTTTTTTTTTTACCAGTGTTCTCAATGGCTTTATAGAAAAACAGATGTTCATAGGTCCGTACTTTACTACTGTAGAAGTCCTACTGGCTGTTGTATTGGTCTGACCCATTTTATTTCTTTTTTGAAATAATTATATATATATATATATTATTATTATTATTATTATGGTGCATCACATTGGCTTTTAAAAATGATTGTTCAGTTTATCATTTAAGATAAAAGTCACTTCATGATGTATTATACTTTTAATATATTTCTGGATTGATCTTGCTAAATTTTGCTTAGAATTTTTCAACCTATATTCATACAAGTTACTGATTTGTTGTTTTAATACTTTGGTCTGGTTTTTGTGCGGTAATGCTTGCTTCATGGAATGAGTTTGGGAAATATTATCCCTCTAGTTTTTTGTAAGAATTTGCATAAAATTGGCATAATTTGCTTATGTAGGAGATTACCACAATTAATCCATTTGGCACTTACTTTCTTTGAAAAGGCTGTCACTACAAATCCAATTTCTTAATAGATATATGGATATCCATATTTCATATATCTTATTGAATACAATTTCACAATTTGTATCTTTTAGGGATTTCTTTATTCCATATATGTTGTCAAATGTATTGTTATGAAGTCATTCATAGAATTTTCTTTTTCTTTATTGCTATTTTAATATCTCTAATGTCTATAATAATGTTAGGTCATTTCTCATATAGCTGATTTATGCTTCTTTGTGACTAGAGGTTTTTTGTTTTGTTTTGTTTTGTCAATCTTTTAAAAGAACCAGTTTTTTGTTTTATTGATCTTTTTTCTATTTTTAAATTCCAATTCTCATTAGAATGCTTATATTTTTTCTAAACTAACTTATTCTTGTTTTAATTTTTACTTCCTTTTCTGGTTTCTTGAAGTAGAAACTGTGGTAATTGAAGGAAGAAGTTTTCCTTTCCTAATATATATATATATTTGGCAAAAAAAGCTTATTTTTCCATGAAATTCTTTAATGTCATCCCATTTTGGCATGCTATGATTTTATTTTCATTTGGTAAAAGTACTTTATAATGTTCCACTGATATATTTTTTAATCCATTGGTTATTAGAAATCTTTTATTTAGGTAAAGTATTTGCGATTCCACAAACTGTCATATTATTAATTTTTAATTTAATTTCATATGGTGTTGCGCATGCGGGCACTCAAAAGCAAGGATATGAGGGTAAGGGAATGAGGAAATGAAGAGAGTTAAAGGACGGGGACGGGAGGAACAACATGAGTGATGTCCACATTGTCATTTTATTTCTCACATGTATGTAGTTTTATGCATAACATAGATAGTCACAGTTATGAAAAGATTTTTTTCTTTTAGATAATACTTCCTATGTTCTCACTGTTATTGTTGTACCATATTCCCTGGGAACATTACTATCTTAAAGATTGCCAAAGTGTGAAGGACATTTGTACAATAACATTTTAACTCAAGTGATCTAACCTCAGAGGACCTGGGACAGTCGCAAGGGTTATAAGGGCATGTGAGCTTTTGCTTGATCACACTCTCCCTACGGCTCCTTGCTGCTGCTCCCACAATATAGTTAGATATAATAATTTATATAACTTGCTTCAGTTAAAATTCATTGTGCTTTATTGCCCATAATGTGAACTACCTTGGTTCTGTGTACTCTTATGCTGCCTAAAAGAGACTCATTTTAGACCTAAAGACATCAGCAGATTGACAGGAGGAGATGGAGAAACATTTATCATTCTAATGAACATCAAAAGAAAGCCAGAGTAGCAATATTTATGTCAGACAAACTAGACTTTAAACCAAAGACTCTAACAAGAGATGAAGAAGGGCATTTTATCATAATAAAGGGGACAATCTAACAAGAACATCCAACAATTGTAAATATTTATGCCCCCAATATGAAATCACCCAAATATATAAAACAATTAATAACAAACATAAAGGGACTCACTGATATTAATATCATTAGCAGGGGACTCAATTACCGCTATGGACAGATTATAAGCACAGAATCAACAAGGAAACAATTTATGACACACAAGGAAACTTTATATGACACACTGAACCAGATCCACTTAACAGATATATTCAGACATTTCATCCTAGAACAGTGGAATACACATTCTTTTCAAATGCACATGAGATATTGTCCAGAATAGATCACATAAAAGTCACAAAATAGGCCTCAAAAAGTACAAAAAATTGAGACCACACTATGAATATTTTCTGGCCACAACAATATGAAACTAAAAGTCACACAGGAAAACATTTGGAAACACCACAAATAATGTGGAGGTTAAGCAGCATGCTACAAAAAAAGTGAATGGGTCAACCAGAAAATAAAAGAAGAAATTTAAAAAAAAAATACATGGCAACAAGTGAAAATGAAAACACAACAGTACAAAAACCTTTGGGAACCACAAAAGCTGCATAATTCCTAAGAGGGAAGTATGTAGCAATTCCCATCTACCCCAAAAGGTAAGAAAAATCTCAGATAAGGAACCAAACTTTATACCTAAAAGAGCTTGAAAACAACAACACTTGAAGTCTAAACCTAGCAGAGGAAGGGAAATAAAGATTAGAGCAAAAATAAATGATAAAGAAACAAAGAAAAGCAATAAAACAGATCAATGAAACAGGAGCTAGTTTTTGAAAAATCAAATACAATTAATAAAGACTCAGCCAGACTTATCAAAAAGAAAAGTGAAAGAACCCAAATAAATAAAATCACAAATGAGAGGAAAGATAATGGCCAACACCATAGAAATACATTTATAATAGAATATTATGAAAAGCTATATGTCAACAAATTGACCAACCTGGAAGATAAATTCCTAGATACATATAAAATACCAATACTGAAACAGGAAGAAATAGATAATTTGAACAGACTGATAACAAAGAAATAAATTGAATTAGAAATCAAAAATCTCCCAAGAAACAAAAGGCCAAGGCCAGATGGCTTTACATGTGAATTCTAAACATTAAAGAAGAGTTAACTAAACAGTTTAAAAAGAGCTAGCACCTATTCTTTTCAAACTATTTAAAAAAATAGAAATGGATGTAAAACCTCCATAATTTATTCTGTGATGCAAGCATTACCCTGGTAACAAAACCCAGGACTCCAGTAAAAAAGAGAACTACAGTCCAATATCCCTGATGAACATGGATGTAACATTTCTAAAAAAATAATAGCAGACTGAATCCAACAGTGCATTAAAAGAATCATTCACCACAATCAACGAAGATTTGTTCCTGGGCTGCAAATATGGCTCACTATTAACAAATTAATCAACACAATACACCACATTAATAAAAGAAAGGATAAGAACCAAATGATCCTTTCAAAAGATGCAGGAAAAGCATTTGACAAAGTATAATATCCATACATGATAAAAAAAAAACCTTTGTACAACATCCATTTATGATAACACTACTGAACTGTGCACTCTAAGGTTGTTAAGGTAGTGAGGCACTTGTATAGCTCAATTGGTTGACCATCTGACTCTTGATTTCTGCTCAGGTCATGATCTCATGGTCATAGAATTGAGTTCTGCATCACACTCTGCAGTGAGCATGGAGTCTGCTTGAGATCCTGTATCTCCTTTTTATGGCCTCTCCCCTGTTCATGCACTCACTCTCTCTCTCTCTCTCCATCTCTCTCTCTCTCTCTCTCTCTCTCTCTCTCTCTCTCTCTCTAAAATGAAAAGGATGGGTAAGATAGTTAAGATAGTAAATTTTATGTTACATGATATTTTTACACAATGAAAAATGGTTAAGATGGTAAATGGTGTTATATGTTATATGTATTTCTTCACTAAAAATAATAATAAAAAATAACAGATTACTTTGCCCATTTTTGACCATTTAGTAAATGACTCTATAAAATATCCATTACTTTGTTTTAGGCTTCTTTTCCCAACACTATATTCATAAGATTCATCAATTTTTCTTTTTGTATTAATTAACTTCCACATAGTATTCCTCAGTGTATAAATATAGCATTATTTATCTATCCATTTTGCTATTGGCACATCTTTGCCAATTCTAGTCTTAGACTCTAAAACATAATGCTACCATAAATATAATTGTATATATGTTTTGTATACTTTCTTACATAAAATTTGAAGTGAATTTGGTGGCCCAGTGGGCATGCATATGTTGAGGTTTAGTAGACACTTAAAAAATGTTTTCTAAAGCTTTGGTCCCAATATACTTTCCTACCAACAGTGTATGTAAAACTCTACAACTAATATTTGGCATTGTTAGACATTTTAATTTTAGCAATTTGACAGGTATATATACAATTAATGAGAATGCTGGAAAAACATACAAAATCAACTTTTTCAGAACTCTAAAAACATCACTGAAATTAACACAAAATAACAAATGAGTCAATGAAAAAATCATAAGTAAACATTAAAAATATTTTAGATGAATTAAAACACACACACATACATACATACACACACACACACCTTGGTCAAAAGCTACAGGGTGCATCTAAAACACTGCTCAGGAGGAAATGTATAGGTATAAATGCCTACATTGTGAAAGAAGATCTCAAATTCAAGCTTCCACCTTAAGGAACTAGAAAAAGAAAAGTAAAATAAATCCAAAGTAAATGAAAACAAAGGGAATAATACTATAGTGGAAATAATTAAATTAAGAACACAAAACCAATGGAGAAAATCAATGAAACCAAAACTCAGTTCTTTGAATGATAAGTAGATAAGACAAACTTTTAGATAGAATGATGAAAAAGAGAGGAGACATTCAAATTTGTATTACTGAGAATGAAACAGGGTGTATCACAACTAATCTTACAGAGATAAAACGGTTTTTAGGGGATACTACAAACAATTATATGCCTAAAAGCTATAAAACTTAGATGAAATAGACAAATTATGAGAAGGACACTAAGGACCAAAACTGACTCAAAACTAAATACAAAACCTGATTAGATGTATAATGATTACAAACATTTAACATCTCAATAGATACATACAAGCATGTTGACAAAACTGTGAGAAAAAAAACAGAACATGATGGGATTAGAAGGAATTTTCTCACATTGAAAAAGATGATCTATGAAAAAACTGACAGCTACAAACAGGCAAACAAATTTGATAGTCTAGATAAATTGGACCAATTTCTTGAAACACACATTTGCAAAAGGAGAAATAAGCAATATGAATAAGCCTATATTTATTAAGGAAATTTAACCAATAATTAATAACCTTCCAAAACAGAAAGCATGAGGCCTACATGTTTTCACCAGTGAATTCTACCAAACATTTAAGAAAGAAATTATAATAAATCTCTACAATTTCTTTCAGAGGATAGAAGAGGGAATACTTCCTAACATATTCTATGAGGTTAGCATTACTCTAAATCTAAAACAAGAGAAAGACTTTACAAGAAAATAAAGCATATGTGCAGTAATCCTTGACAAATATTATGAACATACATGTATATATGCAATAATCCTCTAGAACATATATGCAGTAATCCTCAACAAAATATTAGCAAATTGAATTTAATAATGTATAATAAGAATTATACACCACAGTCAACTCTTATATAGAAGGCTGGCTCAACATTTGAAAATCAATTAATGTAGTCTTTCATTGTTACAACAGACTTAAAAAAAGAAAAAAAATCATGTGATTATATCAATAGCTGCAGAAAAAGCCTTTGACAAAAACCTATAACCATTTGTGATAAAAATACTAAATAGGAATAGAGGGCAACTTCTTGAACTTGATAAAGAAAATCTACATAAAACTTACAGCTACCTTCATATTTGGTGAAAACTTGAAACTTTCACCCTAACAACAGCTACAAGACAAGAATATCCTTTCTATCACTTCTTTTTCAACATAAACTGGTAGTTGTAGCTGATATAGTAAGAAAAGAAAAGGAAATTAAAAGGTACAAAATTTTGTAAAGAAGAAATAAAACTCTCTTTGTTCACAGACAATATGATATAAAAAATCTGAAAGAACTCACCAAACAATGGAACTAATGAACATTTATAGCAGAGTTGCAGATACAAGGTCAATAAACACGTCTGTTGCTTTCCTATATAACATCAATGAAGACATACATTTGAAATAAAAACATAATACAGTTTACATTATTACCCCTCAAAATGAAATACTTAAGTATAATTCTAACAATATATATACGTGATATATGTGTGTGTACATGTATATACATATATATACACACACATATATGTATATATATGGAATTAAATTTCAAAATTGAATAGATGGAAAGACATTTCACTTTCATGGAGAAGACTTAATATTTTCAAGATGTCAGTTCTTCCCAAATTAATCTGTAGATTCAGTTCTGTCTCAGTTAAAATCCCTGCAGTTTATTTGGTGGATATCAACAAATTTATTCTTAAGTTTATATGGAGGGGACAAAAGACCTGCAATGGCCGATAAAATAATGAAGGAGAAGAACAAGGTCAGAGGATTGACAGTTCTCAACTTCAAGTTACAGTAGTCAAGACAGCATGGAATTGCTAACAGAAAAGACAAATAGATCAGTGGAGCAGAATAGGGAGCCTAGGACTAGACCTACACAGATTCAGTCAACTGACCTTTGACCAAAGAGCAATGGCAACATAATGAAGCAGAAATAATTTCCTTATTTTCTTAATTATATCTACTGATGAAGATACTTTTTTTTTAATGCAACTGAATTAGTTTATCTTTCCCTTATTTCCTGTTTAAGAACTTCTTTCCTATCTTGAAGTCTAATATACTTTTTAAGCAGTAAAGAGAGCACAATAAAGCACACATTCACACCTTTTCCTTATCCCTTGATAGACAATAATTAATGCATGTTGGGCTTGGATGTAATCACTAGGCTCAACACACTGCTTTCATTGATTTTCAAATAAGGCTTAAATCTATGAAGAAGAAACTTCTTTCTTTTTCTTCCAGTGGTTAATTTAATTTTCTCCCCTACTGAACCAAATTATTTATTTGCTAGCACAGTCTTTATTTATCACTCTTCATGTTTCCCATCTAATGCCAATGCAATCACAGCTTATAATAATTAACAGCTGTTTTCTAGTATTTCTGGTTATTACTGTTTCTGCCTAGTAGCAATTTTTAAAAATTTTAAAATAATGTGTTCTTGTTTTCTAGTAAAATCTCCCCTTACAATATGTCGTTCCTAAGAGATAAGCCTGAAAATTAAGACAAATTTATCTTAACATATAACATACACACCTAGATACACTTTTAAATCAATATTAAGTATTTTAGAATATTTTATAACTTAAAACATAAATATGTATTTGCTATTTTTTGCTATGTCTTTAGTATTGATCCAGATTTTTGAGATTCCACTGCAGTAATAATTTTTTTGTTATTTATGTTATTCTCAGCTATTGGCTACCTTCATTACCATTTACTCTTGTGTTTCCTTTTTTGCATTAAGTTTTTTGTTGATTAATAATTTTTGTTAGCCTGACTTTCTGACACAATGTTCTGGTCTTGACCTAGAAAATAAATATCTACCTTAATGCGCTCACAGAAAATATAAACAAATAAGTTTGACTTACACATTAAATGAAAACTACTTAGCCTGTAAGAGAGGGGAATCCTGAGAAAGAAAACAGAAGTACAGAACCATACCTTCTTAATTCCTCTTATATTTAACTTCATGAGGTCATGTCGCTTATCACTGATCAAAATAGGAATTTATTTCCTAACATAAAGGCAGCTTAATAAAACTCCTAATGGAATATAAGTGCGATTCTAGAAGACATTGAGGTTCTTTCCTCAAAGGTAGCTGATTAATATCTATCAGACATCATTCTGTTCATTTAGGGCCCATCTCTTTATGATTAGTGCTATATATGACTTCATATATCAGATTTAATTATTGTAGTGAGTAAAGCTATTATGTTTTTTGAAGGTACTACGTAAGATTTAAACAACTTCCAGATGGTTTTAATATTCATCATAGCATAAAAATACTTGGATCATGTGGCAAAAAAATGTAGAGTGTGAGTGTATACCGTACTGTAGATTCAAAGTTATATAGAAAAAAGAAAAAAGGTACCAGGCAAGATTATTTTGTAGTCTTAAAATGATAAATTTGGACATCATTTTTAAGAAAAGAGAACAAAGAAATATGATTGTTTTTTCTGGCCTCTGCTCCTTTATTTGCCATTCACTCAACATTTATTGAACAGCATAGGTTAAAGACCATGATAATTATGCATACATTCATGAGAAAAATTAGTATCCATTTGGAATGAGTCATATTGGATCAGCCAAATAAATGTCATTACTGACAGAATGTTAACTGGTCTTTCAAAGGGTGGAACATAATGTTTTAACCTAGTTTACTTTGCATCATCACCTATGCCATTGTTGACTGTAAGGATTATGAAAAGAGAGGATTATTCTTGGATTATTGGTTAAGTCAATTGATAGTGGATGATATGCCCTTAATGAGACAGAGAATGCGGTAAATGTAACAAAATTGAGTCATTGAATCCAGTTCTTAAAAATGTGTTTGGGTATAAATAAGACATTAAAGACTTATCAAGTCTTCAAAGGAGAAGACTGAGATGTATATATACATTAGGGGGGCCATTTACATATGCATAATAGGTAAAGCCACATTAAATTAGGAGAGAATAGTAATAGAGAGAAGTGGATTTGGGAGCACTCCGTAATTTTAACCTAGGAGGATGAGGACCCAGATAAAGACACTGAGCAAGTACGTCCAGGGCAATCATAGGAACCAGCACAGAAGCATATCTCCAAAAAGAGAAATTATTCTGAGGTTAAATTGTGAATGGAGAAGTGAAAATGGATTTTTGAAGTAGTACATTTTAGAAAGCATTACAAGTGCAGTTTCATTGGAATAGTGTGTTCCAAACCAGACTTCTGTAGGCAAAAGACTTAATAAGAGTGACAATAACAAATGAAGAAAACTCTTAACAAAAATGGGGAGTAGAGAAATAGAGATGAGAATTTTTTAAGATGAAAAATACTAACACATTTGTTTGTAGATGAAAAGAAACATGAGGAAGAGGGATTGATAAAAACCAAGGAAAAACCAAATTATATATACATTATTTATGTATAAATAATTAAGCATACAAAAAGGTACATATAACATAACCATGCAGACAGATCGCTGGATTTTACCAACAGAATAGACTATGTAACCAAAATTTAGATCAAGAGTTAGAATATCCAAGTATGCCAGAGCCACCTTCATTTTTCTCATTTACTAAATCCATTAATTATTTTTACCTGGGTTAACTGGTATCTGATGTACAGTGGTGTGGTTTATTTTTTTATTATGCTCTATAGTAGTATATCATGAATACAACATGATTTATATCTATTCAAATGTTGATATGACTTTATTAGTATATTTTTGCAGTTATTTTCAATAGTACAATTTTAGAAATAGTAATTTCTAAAATTAAAAAAATATATCATTTACAGTAGCACCAAATCATAAAGTAGTTAGAGCCAAATATAGCAAAACCATGCAAATCTTCCAGAAAACTCTAAAGCATTGCTTAAAAAATTTGCAGAATGAGAGTCTTAATATTATTAATATATCATTTTACCCCAAATTGACCTATATATTTAATGCAATACTATTAAAAATCTTAGCTCTTTTTCCAAAGAACTTCACAAGATGATTTAAACATTTAATTTTTAAGGTTTATTTATTTATTTTGAGAGAGAGAGAGAGAGAATGCAATGAACTGGGGAAGGGCAGAGAAAGAGAGTATTCCAAGCAGCTATAGCTGCCTGCATGGAGCCCAACACAGGGCTAGAACTCACCAAATGTGAGAATATGATGTGAGCCAAAATTAAGAGTTGGAACTGAATCAACTGAATCACCCAGTTGACTTTAAAATTTAGTTTAAAGGCAAAGAATAAAGAACACTCAAAATAGCCGTGAAGAAGTTTTCTGAGAACAGAAATCTCAAGAGCAATCAGGTCCATATTTGCATATCAATTTCCCCATCTCTTCCAGTACTTAACTCTTCTATGAAAGACACATCCAGAACTATGTTTGTGAGAATTCAAATGAATTTTGTTTGTGGTTACTTTCTTTTAGGATATGAGAAAATAGAGCACGAGTGATTAGTTTGTGAGTTACAAATACTATAATAAAAGAGAAGAAATAATTTTATGTTTGTCAGGAAGACTAGGCTACAGGGGTATTTTGTTAACAATAAAAGAGAAGAAATACTTTTATGTTTGTCAGGAAGACTAGGCTACAGAGGTGTTTCATTTCCTCATTTTAGTTAAGATTTTATTTTCTTTCATGTGGTAATTTCTATGTTTGAAATGTTGGTCTGATCCCAGAGTAAGTTATACATTGATATGTCAGTGATGATTATATTCTACTTCTTTTTTTTTTTTTTTTAATGTGTGGCCCAGGAGGCTAAATATTGTTTAAGGGTATTTTTTGCCTACTGGGTCCCAACATTTCCCCCCTTTTTACTTAAAAGAAATAAGATCAACAATAATATAGCCATGAACATGCCAATTGTAACCATCATAGAAAGAAAACTGAAATCCGATTAGGTTTGCAAAGTCAATCAATTACAGGGCAAGCCTAGGGTCTTGTTTGGCTACTATCGTGTTAACTTTAACATTAGGTAACAGGGTTAGACTATCCTGTACAATTCCTGAGCTATCAGCATAGAAGTAACATTGTTCCCCTAAAGCCTAGCATAGTCCTCTTTGGTGTAAGGGGAATTTTTTTACCCTATAAAGGCCAAAGGGAAGGAGAGTTTAGCCAATTTCTGCCAGTCTCCATGGTTAATTTGGTAAGGGTCTCTTTTAGGGTTTCTAATACTTGACGCTGTCTAGTTTACAAAAGTAAGAATGACAGCCAATTTGTTCAGGATCCTTGGGCATATAAGTGCAACAAGCCTCCATGGTTCTTTCTACATTACTAACCCTAGCCAAATTGGTGGGCCACTTAGCGGCCACTTGAGGACCCCCCATTAGAGTCTGGCGGTAGAGGCGTAGGCTCCCCTTACCTTTTGCCATGTTGAAATCCCATGCCCAGATCAGAGGCAATTAATACCAACAGAATATCTTATCTATAAGAGGAAAGTTAGCGCAATCAGGAACTTTTGCTGTTTCCCCAGCTTTCTGGGGCGACATTTGTCAGTCCAATGGCAAAGAGACAGGACAGTTCATTTTACTGGACCGATGATTCCTCAGGCTTCTGCTGGTGATTCCTCAGGCTTCTGCCATGCTAGGCCAGCCAGCTTCCGAGGTGTGGCTGGAGCAGGGCTGGAGATTCTCCCGAGTCAAGAGTCTTTTTGAGGATCAGCTCAAGCTGATTGACTGGATCTGGATCACCTCACCAGGCTGAGGGTTCTTCTGAGTTGGTCCACTTAACTCCAGAGAGAGATCTGAAACTTTAATAAGGGCTGGACTTTTTGTTTAGTTGCATATCTGTGAAGTCCATCTCTAAGTTTTTGAAAGCAACACCCCCATCCTTTAAGTATCCCCATTGTAAATCACAGAAGACTATGTATACATGAAATACTGTAACAATTTTTTTTGAAGTTTACCACAAGTTGTCTAATTTAGGCAAACAGCAAATATTCAAAGACAATCAGAGCTAGAATTTAACATCCATAATGGTGTGTTGTTGAAACATAGTTTTCTCTCTAAGAAACCTCCATTATCAGAAATAGCCAAATTGAGACTAATGCATTGGGGGAACGAGTCCATTCTTAACAACCCTAGCCTAATTATTTACATAAGTTCAGCAAGAATAAAGATTGTTCATAAGGATTCTTTAGTGTTTGCTTTGCTGGGTCCCTTTTATAAGGATCCTCCAGGTTGAACTTTCTAGTAGCCACTCTGGGCCAGAAGCCAAGCCAAGCCAGCTGAACAAGAATTAGAAACATGGTACCAGGTGAACTGATAAAAAATTATGGTTTTGTAACTCTTGTTGGAAACATTGTTGGTTCTTTAATGTTTGCTTATCCAGATTAGGAAACTTTCTCTTAAGATATCTGTGATATTCAGGAATGTCAAAGTGTTTGCTTGTCTAGAGCATTCAACTTTTCTCTCTACTTAAACCATCTGAAATTCAAAAACTCAGTGAGTATTTTTCTTTCATGGCCATTACAATTGTTTGCATAAGTTCAATAAGAATCTGTTCATTTTATAGTTGGACACCATTGGACATACTGGTTGTTTTACCAAGGCTTTGACTGGAATGTCCTGTTTGAGAGTCATACATAGGCTCAGAGATAACCTGACAGCTTTAAGGAACTAAGGTTGACTTTATGGAACATGGAGCCATAAAGCCTCGTGGAAATGTTGGCTGGATACCTTGCTCACAGAGTTCCAAGCAGCCTCTCCACGTGAGTAAAGAAGGTCACTTCCTGGAAGGTGCAGGAACCTCGACACATGTTGGGAGCCTTGGGAAGAGGAGTTTGCCCAATTCAACAGGTATTGCAGGTCTGATTATATTCTACTTCTTATGAAATAATCTTGGAGGAAATACGACAATGCATAAGACTTGATTCAAAAACAATAAGAAGACATAGTCCTTATTGTGTGTTGTGACTATTGTAATTAGTGAAATCCCTCCCTCCTATAAAACACAGTGACATTCAAAATGATCTCTTTGACTTTCTTCTGGTACAATAAGCACAAGGGTGGTTTCTATGTATGACCAATGAGTATACTAATAAAGGTTTTATAATCAGATAAATACCGAAAGAGAATGCCTTGTTCATGTGAAGTCGTCGCATCCTTCCAAGAATGGGGTGATTGAGTGGTGATGCTATCCTTAGTACTGCTTTACTGCTTCTTTTCTCGTCCAATCCTTTTACTTAATTTTCCAGTTGCTTATGTCTTACTGAGTTCAGTTGAACTATATAAGTAATTTATAGAAACCTTGGATATGCCATTCTTTGCATACCAGTAATTCCTCTGACTTAACAAAGGCCATATAAAACATTCAGTAATTAATGCAATTTGGCTAATATACACTGCAAATAAAATTGGGAAATTTCGAGTTTTAGATAGATAACTGAGGCTAACATAATATAAAGATAAGTTTAAACATGTAGATGAAATGAGTAAGTCTAAACTAAGCATTCTATTATTGGCCTCATTTTACAGACTGATTTGATCTTAGAAATATTTGCAGTTGCCAAATTTGTAATACATAATGGATTAGCAAAAACACATTTGGCATTCCTTTACACCTGTATATAATAGGTTTATATTTCATTAAAATTATGCATATTATAAATCATAAGTTTTTATAAATTATTACTTCAATAATGATATATAGTTCCTGATAAAAGTCCTTAGTAAAGTTTTAGAATTAAATACTTTGAAGTTATGAAAAATACTGCTCTATAAATAAGCACAGACAAAAATAAATTTCCCTTTTGGAATATTAACAAAGATATTGGAGGTAACAGGGGGTATTTTATCATTGTCATCAAGTAAGGAAAGGATTAATTGCTGTCATGTTCTCTCGATACTACCTTGTGGGGTACAAATTACATTTTTCTAACCTCAGAACCTTAATCAAAAACAACGAGATTTGAGCTGGTATTAATCTGCAGCTGCCAGTAGCCGCCTTTCCATAGCAAAAGAGTGCAAGGTCAGCAATGTGAATTTCTGCAAAGAAGGTAACATACTTATCAGGAGACTACACCTGGTAAAGCAAAAATGCAAGGACAGTGTGCAAATCAAGACTGTACTCAAAGAAAAGGCACAGTGAAAGTCATTGCCTCTTGCCTCAGTATTTAAGACTGAATCATAAAAGCCATTTATTAACCACATAGGCAGAGCCCTCTGGGCCTATGTTTATCCAGAAAAGTTCAAGAAAACTTACTTGAAGTTGTATTAAACCTAAGCGTATAATAAAAAGCACTATGAGCACTGAAATTTTAAAATAATTTTAACCTACTAAAGTGTGAATAGTCATATAATGATTTATTAAATGAAACTTTGTTTAGTATTTAGCTAGTGTGCATTAATTACCTTTCCTTTAATCCTCACGAATCCTTTCTCCTCAGAAGCTTTCTGTATTCAACTTCATTCTTTCTCTTGATTGTTCAGCTTTAACAAACTTTCACCATTTCCCTGACTCTGGAGTCTGTAAAGCTCCATCATGCACTCATTGGCTGGGATCCACATATATGTCATTTCTCTGCTTATGTCATGACTGGGCCTTAGCATCATGGTCATGCTGTGGCTACTGGCTAGAACAGTAAGCCTCAGGATCACAGTAATCACATGAAACCATGCCCACTGTTGTAGCCCCCTATTTTAGGTTCAGTTTTTAAGGACAATTTATTTCTTCCTTTTCTCTCAGACATATAGAAGTCTAACTCTGATCATAATCTTTTTTGTAATTTCTACACATATAAGAATCATATTTCTATGTTGATACTCCATATAAATTTTCTTTCCTCATTAACTCATATGGTTCTTCAACATGCTTTGTAATAACAAATTTTGCTCTATTTCTCAATAACATTATCTAATCACTCTTTAGTAAATTTTTTCTATGGACAATTAGCACTTCATGGTTCACTTATACTAGTCTTGATTTTTCCAAATGTATCTGAGAAGTGATCCCAGAAGATAATTTTCTCTAACATACAATCTCTATAAAGTACTACTGAATTTTAACTCTTCTTTGTGCATAGTCATTGATCTTCATACCAATAGAGATCTAAATCTCTGTATAAACCTATTTTTAAAAAGTATGTAACAGGGGCACCTGGGTTGCTCACTCAGTTAAGCGTCCGACTTTGGCTCAAGACATGATCTCACGGTTGGTGGGTTTGAGCCCCGCATCGGGTTCTGTGCTGACAGTTCAGAGCCTGAAGCCTGTTTCAGATTCTGTCTCCCTTTCCATCTCCCTCTGCCCCTCCCTTGTTCACATTCTGTCTCTCTCTGTCTTAAAGACAAACAAACATTAAAAAAAAATTTTTTTAGGTATGTAAGAGTGAAACTTATTATACTTATACCAGTTGTAATTTTTAAAGAAATTGCAAACTTGATTAGACTGAAAAGGCCAAACATGTAAATTTAATATTTTGCTAAGTCAGTTAATTATGAAATGTAAAAAGAGTATACTTCACATTTACTATAAGTGTACTGTTATGTATATTCCAAATATTATCTTTTTTTTTAAATTTTTTATGGTTTTTATTTATTTTAGAGAGAGAGTGAGAGAGAGACAGCGTGAACAGGGGAGGGTCAGAGAGAGAGGGAGACACAGAATCTGAAGACAGGCTTCAGGCTCTGAGCTAGCTGTCAGCACAGAGCCTGACATGGGGCTTGAACCCGCGAACCATGAGATCCTGACCTGAGCTGAAGCCAGACGCTTAACCAACTGAGCCACCCAGATACCCCTATCTTTTTTAATCCTTACTTCAATTCCCTGAATAATTAATAACATTTTCCTGTAAGATTTCCCCATCAGTATGTGGTAACTCCTAGCACATATAGGAGTCATCTATCTGACAATATAGTTTGTCAGATAGATAGTTCTATGCCACTTCCAAAACTTTGTATTGCTATAGAGTAAAAACATAATAATTGTTCCTCTTTAACATAATTAACTTGTTGTAGAGGTTTTAAAAAATAACTTAAAATGATTTTGCTTCTTATCATTTATCTTTGTAAAAATATATCAAGTTAGGTCCATAATATTAGGTTGATTATTTTAATATGTCCATGGATAATGACTTTGGAAATATATCTATAAGTCTGATAGAATAAAGAAACTATTTGTAGAACTTCTCAAATATGTGCATAACATATTCAATGGAATTTTTTTAGTCTTTTCTACTTTTTAATCATCCATCCACCCAATCCAACAATCATTTTGTTTAGAAGCAGGTATTATAATTTCATTGATGAGAAATATGAGTAATAAAAGATAAATAGATAACTTCAAAATAATTCCCTGAAAAGTATCTACTTTGCTGCTTTAAGCAGGTAGTATATGATCATATTCCTTTTATAGTTAGGAAAGCCTTATATAATTTAATGCCCATGCAAATTATATCAAATGTTATACTAAATCACTTAGTTATATATTAATAATATACATATCTACATAATAAAGTAATAAAGATATGAAGAATAAAATACACAACATTAAAATCTCTAAAGTATGTCATAGGTTTGCAATTAAATAAATCTTTTCAAAAATTAGATATTTATTAAAATAGCTATCACCTTTTTAATATATAGAAAAAATAATTTAAAAATACCAAAATACCCAAAGAGAAATTTATCCAAAGAAGATAAACATGTTTCCATCAAACACATAAAAAGATATTCATCATTAATTCTTAAGTGAATGCAAACAAAACCATCAGAAAGCACTTCACTTATACTAGAAAGGCAGTAATGTGAAAAAAAAAACGACATGAATGTTAACAGGATGTGAAGAAATTACAAACCTTGGACATTGCTGATGAGAATGTACAAAGTTTCAGCTGCTGGGGAAAAAGCAATTTGGTAAGTCCTCAGAACTTAAATATAGAATTATCATATTACTTAGCAATTCTAATTTCAGGTGTATTTCCAAAGTTATTAAAAACATAAATTTAAACAGATATTTGTATAGCACTGGTCATAGTACATGACTAACAATAGCCAAAGGTAGGAATTACCCAAATGTTCATTAACAGATGAATGGATAAACAAATTGTGGTGTATATACAGCCATAAAAAACTGAAGAACTGATGCATGTTACCATACAGATGAACATTTAAAGCATAATGCTAACAGACATAAGCCAGAAATAAAAGGCCATACCTTGAGTGATTTCATTTATAGGAAATTTCCCAAAAAGGTAAATCTGTAGAGACAGAAAGCGAACACATGATTGTCTGGGACTGGGGGGCAGGGGAATGTATAAGAATGACTTTAATGGATATAGAGTTTTCTTGTGCAATGATGAAAATATTTTAGAATTAGGTAGGATCATGGTTGTACAACATAGTGAATGTGCTAAATGCCATTAATTGTTCCATTTAAAATTGTTAATGTTATTTTTGTAAATTATATATCAATGAAAATATAATAATTAGGTGATATGATATATACATAGCAAAAATTTAGGTAAGGTAGTTATATGACAGAATAAAAGTCAAGCTAAGTTCCCATCGTATCTTCATTTGATTTTTTAATTGATATGCACAGATTTTAATTAAAGTTATATTTTCTTTTCATATATTTTCATATAATAGATATAAAACCAAAACTTCAATGCTCCCACAAATTCAAAGATAAAGATGAGTGTACAAAGATAGCTTTAAAATAAGGAGTGTTGGCTACAGTATACAATACAAACTCTTCCTGAGTCCCTTAAAACATAAATGTGGATTATCTCTCCAACCAATAAACCCCCAAATTAATTATTGGTAGAAATTCCCTTTAACGAATGCGCCTGGAGCCAGAAGATAACAACTTTCTGGTGTAGTATTATCAGACTTTCTGCTAATGCTTTCCTGAACTTAACAGAGCACAGTGCCCCAAGCAAGCCTTCCTCAATGCACCCTGTCACAGGCAGCTGGTGCATACCATTGAAATTAAACTTGCACAGCAAAGCAGAGCCAGATTTTCCTTTTTCCTTCCTTCAAGACAACAATAGAACATTATCGCACTCTATGTTGAGGCAAGATTATTCAATTTCAAGAGGCTGGCTCCAAGGCTGCAAATTCAGCTAGAATCCTAACCTCAGACTTGACACTAACAACTTTATTTTTTCATGGTGACTAAAATAATGTTACAGACATATCTGAAGTCATCTGTACTTTGTACCATAATATCATGAGAAAGTCAGGGGGATTTGTGATTCTAGTCATACCAGCTGAAAAACTATTATAGAGATTCAGTCATGTAATGGTCCATTTGTGGCATGCCAGTTAGGATTCTTTGATCCTTACTAAGAAATATTACCTATGAAAACATAATCTGAGGGGCACCTGGGTGACTCAGATGGTTGAGTGTCTGACTCTTGACCTCAGCTCAGGTCATGATCTCATGGTTTGTGAGATCAAGCCCCCCATCAGGGCTGTGCTGTCAGCACAGACTGCTTGGGATTCTCTCTCTCTTTTTCTCTCTGCCCCTTCTAGGCACATGTGAATGCACATTTCCCTCCTCTCTTCCCTCTCTAAACAAACAAACAAACAAATAACCATTTTTTTAAAAGATAAATTGAATTTTCAGTTTTAGAGTAACAACCTTTTCAGTTAATAATTGCCATCTCTTTGATTTATCAGTTGTACCTCAGTAAGGCTACAAAATAATAAATTAAAATTTTAATATTGCTTAATGGGGAAACTCATTAAAATTAAAAGTTTAATAAATCAGTATCCTTTAAGACATCTGAAAACTGGCAAATACCTGGAAGAGGGGTAGAAACAAATGAGAAAATATAAGCAGCAGAGCATAACAAAAGGCTTAGGGATGGAAATTCATCAAAGATAAAATGCACTATTTTCCCCTTTACATTGAAACAGTTAGTAAATTTTTACAAATTCAGATTTCTTCAAATACCCACTCTTTATCTAGTTTTTCTGAATACTGTATAGTGTAATTAATATTCCCATTGTTGTCTTAATTTCCTTTCTAGCCTTTAAGGTACTTTTAGACAGATGTCATAGTGTATCCTTTCCTTTTTGCTCTATTTGGTCTTCTCTTCTAGAAACATTTTCTAGGTTTCTATTTATTTAAGGTTATCTTCTACAAACTCTCCAAATCTTAACTTTTTTTGTTAATATAAGCATTACACTTTTCATTATATGCACTTCTAAGGATTTTATAGTTTCTCATTGTTATTACAAATGGATCTTATTTTACAACATCTAATTGGATATGCATATATATATATATATATATTTATATATACAGAGAGAGAGAGAGGTGGAGAGAGAGACAAAAAGAGAAGGCAAGCTTTCTAATTCTTTGTTAATATTATTGAAGTACAATTAACATATAGAGTTACATTAGTTTTAAGTATGTTTTTTTTAACTGAAATAAGCTTTCTAATTCTTGTATCCAGTTGGTTTTCTAAATGATTTTTGTTAGTTCTCTTAATTAAAAAAATATATTTTTTTATTTCCTGTTTGGTGAACAATTTTATAATTTGTTTTTGTTTTATCCTCTATCTTTTCTTTCATTGCCTTCTAGAAATATCTTCTTTAAAGTTCATGATTCTCTTAAGGCTGTCTTCTACAGCTCTAATTTTCCATTATTTAATAATTTTCATAAAAAGATATATGTGGCCAAGCGTTTGAGACGAAAGTTGCAATCTGGATTGCTCTCAATTTTAAACACTAATATTCAGTGAATGTATTTGCTCTTTAAAAAAATATCAATATATGCACACATACACACATACAGATGCTATGAGAGTTAGAAGAAATATAGAGAAAAAAGTTTTATAAGTTACCAAAGAATTTGAAGTATTGTTTAACCAGAACTGTGAACATCACCACATTTAGCTTTAAGATTCACCTAGTATCAAAAGCCGAATAATAAAACCTATGAAATATTACCTCAGTATAATTTATATGCTATACTGGGATTGAAATTCATGATAGCAATCAATGTGGAAAAAATTATTATTCCCATTTTTTATTCCAAAGTTGTAATTTACCCTTTGCAACTGCTGCAGTCAAGAGTTTTATCTTTGGATTCTTATAAATTATGAGAGGCCTGTACACAAATTAACTCTGTGAAGAACCAGTAACTTGAAAATTGCATGGTTGAAAGATTTATTTTTATTTGTAAAAACCTCTGAATCTTTTTTGTTTTTTTTTTTAACAGAAACTCTTTGTCCTTTATTTGCATTTCTCAGAATATTATATGAAGGGAGTAAAAATCCTATTCACACATTGCTTGGAAAGATTTTGAGGTGGAAGTTCCCTATGATGCATGGGGTGGGGAGCAGGGGGGCCAGGAAGCAGCAACAGGACCAATGACCTCCTCTCCTCCCTCAGGGCCCTGAGAGGGGACATGGGCACCCACACCTTTTCAAAGTAACACAGAACCCGTCAGATTGGGGAGGGGAAAAAAGGGGGCTCCTCTCCAGCCCACACACAGGCTCTTGCCCATCTCCTGTCATCTCAGGCTGAGGAGCCAGCACCCACACGTCACTCCTGGCTCCTTTCACTACCTTGCTGGAGCAGGAACCATTCTGTGCCCCCCACCCCATTTGGGGGTGGCCCTGTAGCCCCACATGTACACACAAGAGGCCCTGAGCCAGTTCCAGTCTGCACAAGGAGGCTAAGATGTGAAGGCTGCAGAAGGGCCCCACCATTCATCATTTGTCCCGGTTTTCCCTCACCCCTCACACCGCTGCGCAGGGCAGTGTCCAAGCGGGGACCATGCTAAGGTTCTAAGGATAGTCTACCTATGATTAACAGATTGTTTTTATTTTGAGATTAGATTATTCCACCTCAATCTAGTGTTTACCCAGCTCCAGCACAAACTACAGTGCCAATATTCATCTGGCCAGAACAAAATCTAAGGCTATTAATTATCAAAAAAATAAGGAATTTAAGCTAGTTCTTTATAACTATAGCATGAGGTCTCCACTATACTTTGTCTGTCAAAGGATATATTTTTTGAGGACACTCTAAGTTATTCATTTTCTACAGATGGGACCACTGTCATCAGGTTTCTCTTTCTTCTTTTAATTATACTCTAAAGAAGACTTGTATTCTTTTGTACTTCTTATTAGAGAACAGCCCACTGAAAATTTTGGAGGAATCATATATTCAAAGTGTTCAAATTAATATGTCTGCATAACAATTAATCTTAGCTATGATTTGAAAATGAACAAGCTGATTTCTATACATGACAAACAAAGCCCAAAAACCCAGTGGGTGTATAAATGTAATTAATTTTAGTGTATTTGTAGGATATTTTCTCTAGATATTGCCACAATAAAATATCAGTAATGTTATTTTCTCCAAAATATCTGTGTTCTCCCTTTGTGGAACAAAGACTTTTTACAATGTTTTATTGTTTACAAGGAGTATTATTTGGAACAGTGAAGAGACACTGGTTACTATTCTTTAATGTCTGTAGTGGCAATAACTGTGAGAATTGAATTATGGAGCAAGTGTTTTAATGTTTCCTCATAAAACATTATTCCTCCTTAAAAAAAGATTTAGGCAAGTTATTAGTGGTAGTAAGGAGAACTTGATAGAATAAGTCATAAATGTATAACCTTAAACAAGAGAAAAAATGTAACTAAAAACATAAAGAACAAAGTATTTAATAAAAATGTGATAATAAGTGATTCCAAGCATTTAGAATAATTATGTTCTGACAATTTGAGGAAGAAACAGTCTACACATGTTCATGCAGTCATATGCCTGTTCTGAAAATCTGATAGTCCAGGACAGTAAGTATCAAGAGAATCCTGACTTCTGTATACATTCTTTTCCCTCTTCCTGAGGTAAAATAACTCTTAATCTTAGGTCTAATGTCATTCGACATTTGGGTTTAAATTTAAGGTATATAGCCCCAGGGGCTCCTTGGTGGCTCAGTCGATTAAGCCACCAGACTCTTGGTTTCAGTTCAGGTCATGATCTCATGGTTTGTTACTTCAAGCCTGCATCAGACTTTGCACGGACAATATGGAGCCTGCTTCGAATTCTTTCTCTGTCTCAAAATAAATAAATAAACTTAAAAAAAGATATATAGTTCTGCATTCTGGTAAAACACTAAAAATAATAAGCATGTTTAAAAATTAGTAAAACATATTAAAAATTCACAAATTAAATAGAAATGAAGTAAGTAAAAGAAAGGAGGGTTAATTACCAGTGTTTTACTCTGAACACAAAATCAACAACGAAACTCAAATGAATTTATGAAAACTATGACTTATTTGTGAATTTGTGAATCATCTGAACTACAAGTTCAAATTTTTAAAAATTGTCAGTAATTTATACGTGGAATATCTTTTTAATTCCTAAGTAATTTGGATTAGACTTTCTTAACACAAATAGGGTCCTTAAAATGTGTCCTATGAAAAAAATAAATGCTGTTTCCTTAGCAACAAAAATTATGTTCAGAAAACAGTTTAACATATAATAGCTTTTTTTATTTGCTGTCATGCTTATCAGAACTATAAGCTTGAAAAGTTAAATTAGGCACCTTAATTAGAAGTCATTTAAAATAAACTGAATTTTGTTATTCATACAAAATAACTGTAGGAAAAAGGTAGCATACTTCTCTACCAGCTCTTTGATAGTAGGTGCATTATTCCTTTTGAAAAATATGATGAACACTTATAGTAGCTTATGGCTGATCCATATAATACCAATTTAACTTTTAAGATAGTATCTTAAAGTTGAAAAGGACTAGAAGACCTTTCTTCTAGGGGTCTAAAATTTTCTCCTAATCCATGGGTTAATTATGTCAAGAAATTATCAACTATATGGGGTTTGTCCAGATTTCTATACTGATATTTAGACCAATATACTAAATATTCAATTAGAAAGCATTTTAGGGGCACCTGGGTGGCTCAATCACTCGAGTGTCCAACTTTGGCTCAGGTCATGATATCAAAGTTCATGAGTTTGAGCCCTGCGTCAGGCTGTCTACTGACAGCTCAGAGCCTGCAGCCTGCTTTGGATTCCATGTCTCCCTCACTCTCTGCCCCTCCCCCACTCATGCTCTGTCTCTCTCTGTCCCAATAATAAATAAAACATAAAAAATTTAAAAAATAAAGCATTTCAAATAATATCTGAATTTATTATTTGCTAATTATACTTAAATATCTCTTGAAAATTTCTTTTGATACTGGAAGTATTTATAAATGATACAAATGTAAAATTCTATCAATGCTTATCAATAATGCTTCTTACTTCTCTGGCTATATTTAATACACAATTCATTAGCACATTTATTTATTGCTTACCATTGGAATAAATTGTCTTAGTAATTATAGAACATTGGATTATGACATATTTTTTAATAAAGGGTAATAAACAACATTACTTTTTATCTTCCACAATTCAGAATTAAGTGAGAAATAAAATATAAGCCAGACAGGTGGAGATCATATGTCATTATATTACTGTT
Source organism: Suricata suricatta (assembly GCF_006229205.1). Lineage (NCBI taxonomy): Eukaryota > Metazoa > Chordata > Mammalia > Carnivora > Herpestidae > Suricata > Suricata suricatta. Next base: position 61,518,404 of record NC_043705.1, on the reverse strand, counting down.
AAGGCTAATGAAAAGATATGTCTTTATGTGAGTGGCCAAGTAGGCTAATCATTGTGATTGTAATTGGACACATGTATCCAATCATTTGCACAGATGGACAGATGTAAGGTTCTCTCCAAGAGATGGATCCCACCCCTCTCAGTTTATGCCTACGAGTGGATAATACATTCTGTATAAAGACAGAATGTACCTTTAGTAAGTAGGGACATCTGAAAATGATAATGTACGGGGATTTAATATGATATGGTTAGTTTCTTCTCCTAAATTCATCTATCAGATATATCACTGCTGAGAAAAAGCAAAATTGTTCTTACAACATAAAAATCTTGCTTCTGGTGAGTGGAATGGAAATTCTTTCCCTCTATGCAAGCTAAGTGTGAGATATCTCTCTCCTAACATTTAAAATAAATAATTTCAATGTCACCCTATGGAGCCTACAAAATATGTGAATAAGAATTTCCCATTGACCAAATGAACACATTTTAATATATAAGTAGTTTTTCAAATACATCCATATGTCATTGTGATTAATGAATATAAAGCATCTTTAAATATATTACTAAATTAAAATTGTAGTAACTTTCAACCTTGTATGCTTTCTCAATAAATAGAAAATAAAAATGCATCTACCTCTTTAAGGGTTCATGCTATTTTAGGGTATTAAAAAGGGTTTGTCATACTAAAATAAATTGGAACATAAAATAACTTATTTCAACTTGTAACTGTTTTAAAAGCATTGAGCTGAATTGTGCCATTCTAGTTCATTAATGTTTGAGTATTCATTTGCAATCTAAGAATCATTTCATAGAAATTTAAAAATTGAACAGAATATAATGATTCCATAAAGTATGGTGTTCATATTTATGTTTAACATTTTATAATCATCATGGCCAGCAAGGTATGTTTCTGCTCATGGCTTCTTTTGAAATTGGCTTCTATTTGAATTGAGTAAGTATATCCTATGTTTGTTGACTCTTGAAGATGGAAGGAAATCTAGAAGTCACAGTTCAAATTTCTTAGAAGTATAGAGGTAACCCAGAGTTGTGATTAAGAGCACAGGATTTGGGGTGCCTGGGTGGCTTATTTGGTTAAGCATTTGACTTCAATTCAGGTCATGATCTCACAGCTGGTGAGTTCGAGCCCATGTCAGGCTCGTGCTGACAGCTCAGAGCCTGGAGCCTGCTTTGGACTCTCTCTTTCTGCCCCTCCCCTGCTCACAATCTGTCTCTCTCTCTCTCTCTTTCTCAAAAATATATAAACATTAAAAAAAAAAAGAGCACAAGATTCTGTAAAGCTAGACAGTCAAGATATCACTTCCAACTCATCCATTGTTGAATTTTCTGGTTTCTCCCCACCTTCAATGGAGATAATGTTAAAAGGATTGATACATGTAAAAGCTTAATGACAGAATGTAGCATTTATTAAATGCTACTACTATTAGTAAAACTGAGCTCCAAGGAAGTTAAATAGCATCTCTAAATTTTACAAGAACAGTTTCCAGTCCAAATTTTATAATGATAGTACATTGGGTTTGGAACCACATATTTAAATAATACACTTAGGGACATCTGGGTAGCTCAGTCGGTTGAGCGTCCAACTTCAGTTCAGGTCATGATCTCGCAGATCGTGGGTTCGAGCCCCTCATGGGGCTCTGTGCTGACAGATAGCTCAGAGCCTGGAGCCTGTCTTCAGATACTGTGTCTCCCCTTCTCTCTGGCCTCCCCTGCCCAAGCTATCTGTCTGTCTGGCTGTCTGGCTGTCTTTCTCTCTCTCTCAAAAATAAATAAAACATTAAAAAAATTTAAAATATAAAAAAATAATACATTTAAAATTTTCTTTCTACCTTAGAAGTCTAACATTACTACTGAATATTATCTAAGTCAGGGCCTTAAAAATCAGCTTGATACAATAATCATTAAATGAGGATACTTTTTTCATGAGATGGCTCTTCTCTTGAAAAAGGATTCTAAGCAAACTAACAAAAATATTTCACAATGTATCTTAACCTTTGACAAAGAAAAATTCATTGCTGTAAATTCATTAAAAATGTTAAATGACATTAATTTTATATCATTGAAACCAGTTTCCTATTTCATTTCTGTTATATTTCTTTTGTATTTATATTATAGCACCTTTTTTTTTTTTTTTTTGCCTACTGAGGCTTTACTTTCAGATATTTGAAAAGCTAGACATGATTAGCAAGTAAAATTTTGGAATGTTACTGTATTCATCACTTAGACTACAAACTCCCAGAGTGAATATCTAGTGAATTCCCCAGCACACTTTACAGTGCTATTTCATAGCAGGTGTTAAAAAATACTATTGGTAAATGAATACATTTTAAAAATAACTTCAATAACAATAGTGGAATTTGGTTTTCTGGATAATAATTAGAAAATTCTCCCTTTCCGTCAAAATTGGTTTCTAGCAAAGGAAGAATGGATTTCACAAAAACAAATATGTTTGGCAGGGCAAAGCTGTTTAAAAGAGGTTTTAATTTATACCTAGGAAAGGCAATAAAGAAAATTGCATGCTTAATTTCATGGGATAGAATTAAATATTAGTTCCATTATAGTGGAGGAGGTATCACCGTATCTAATGGAATGAATAGTAGAGATATGTTGGAAAATGCTCATGCTTAAACACACAAAAAGATTTTAGTAAAATGTAATAGGATCTAATGCTAAATCATGAAAATCCTACTCTATACGGAAATTTGTAAAATGGAGGTAGAATTATTTTCAAATGCACAAAGGAAAACTAACTTGATGTTAATATACAGATAAACTTATGGCTACTCAAGCCACAAACAAGTATGAATTTCGTACATAAACTCTAACAGAGAAAAGACAGTAATGTGGAGAATGTTAAACTAGGTCATCTCTTGCAAGCCTTATTCTCCTAAAGAGAGACTATCTGATAAAATCTTAACTGATTTTGCTAATAGTTTTATCTTTCTGAAGATAGTGAAAGCAATTATCACTTCTTTATATATACAATTTTGGCTCTATTTGTTCTCATATTCAATTACTGAGCTCCCTTTTCAGCTTCAGGAGTGAATAATGACAGATCCAAGGCAACCTTAGTTGTTTCTTTCCCCTTGTCAGTGACTTTACTAAGTATGGACACATGGCCCATTTCTGGATAATGGGATATGAGGTGAAGTAAGTAATTAAGCTTCTCTAGAAGTCTTTCTAGAGAAATTGGACTTAATCTTAGCTACATCACATTCTCCTGATCCTTGATCTAATGGAAACAAACACATCAGAATTAAAATATGAGAATGTGATATTTAGAGCTCCTACAACTATCTTCTGAAAATAAGACTAGCTTAAATGATGATAACTCCAAAGACCTGAAAGTAATAGAACACATATATGTAAAGGATTTAGGTCTTTGGTGATGTAATAATTTTGAATACTCAGTCAATAATCATCTTCCCTTTGCTTGCTTATTATATGAAGTAAAAGATCACCACTCCTTTTTTGAAGCTACTTGGGTCAATGACAGAGACTTCTCTTATTTGGGAAACACAGCATTTGAAAAAATTAACCCTTGTAAAACATCTTCGAGGGTGCAAAAAATATAGAATTATAGTTGGACAAAAATATATTCCAACAAAAATTTTATGGTATTTGATTATGGTAAGAACTATGCTGAATACCAGACATATAAATATCATGTGTGTATATATATATGTACATATATATATTTCACATATAAATATGTTATATTTACACATGCGTACATAATATGTGCAAAAATGTATGTATATGTGTATGTATCTAGATGGATAAACACTGTTAAATAAGCACTGACAATCAAGTGAAAACACATATATTCAGGATGTAATATAAATAGATCTATGGCTTCTTAAAAATGAAAATCATAGTAATATATAACTTAGAATTTAGGAATTTTAACATAAACATTAGCAAAAAATACATTATTTTATTTCTTTTAATTTCAACTGTAAGAAAAATTCCTTTGAAATTTTACAAAGTCACCCACCAGAGAGACACTCTGCAAGAGTCATAATTATTTTTTATGGTATTTTGTCAGAGCAGAAAATTTTTCAGATAGGTGTCTAATAAGACAAATAAGACCTCGAATTGTAAGGCAAAAAATATGCCCCAGGAGTATCCATTTTGAATTCCTAGGGATATAACATATCAATGGAGTATATACTGTCAGTTTTTCACTTCTTTAATAACATACTTGTATAAAGTGAGAGAAAGAAAAAAATACAGGATACACAGAATGACATTCTATTTAAACCATAAATCTATTTTAATATGTTAACATAATATTTTATTTTATTAATAAGGAACATAATAAAAACTGGAGTTTGCAAAATCAGTTTAAGACTTGATATAAAATGCTTACCAATATGATTTAAAGTGATGATAGTATATGTGTGTGCATATATATTTTCATTTTGGAAGTAAAAAATTGAAAATATATTTTAGATTTATGTATAATACATATTCTGATATTGATTAATGATTCATATACTATAACATAATTACAACAATAAGTTCCATATATTACAATATGATTTTATTTTGGAAACTTCATTAAATTGAGTTGATTTTTCTATGAGGAGTTATGGGTAAAAAAAGAAAAGATGGAAGTCAAATATTTAAAAGCCTAGAGAAGGGGTGCCTGGGTGGCTCAGTATGTTAAGCGTCTGACTTTGGCTCAGGTCATGATCTCATGGTTCATGGGTTCGAGCCCCGCATCAGGCTCTGTGCTAGCTCAGAGCCTGGGGCTTATCTCTGGATTCTGTCTCCCTCTCTCTCTCTGACCCTCCCTTGCTCACACTGACTCTCTCTCAAAAATAAAAATAAAACATTAAAAAATAAAAGCCTAGGGAAAAAACTTTGCACTTATAAGTTTCATAGCAACATAAATTATAATAAAAAGAATAGCATATTTAAAATAACTAAATGATAAGGTCAAACAATAACTTGGATTTAATAACTGCCTTGGAGAAATTTATTAAAATAAGATTCTAAAGTTCTATTAACTCAGAAATACTTGTGATATATATAAGTATTTGAACTAACTTTTCTTGTAGGCTGGCAAAAATATTCTAGTTTGTGAATAGTGTGTTTATTGTATGATTATGTGTGTATCTGCTATTGTGTGTAATATATGTGTACTCCAAACTTTATATGAACTATTACTCCTCAGTCATGAATTATAGAAAAAAAACAATGGTTATTATTGATGTGCAGGTCAATTTTGATATTTGTAATCATGTATAGGCATGTATGGGTATGTACACATCATTTTCTCTTTCTCTCTCTATAAATACATATTATACATATGAAATCTTATATATGTAAACACACAGTTATACAGTGAAAACAATGCTACATACCCACCGAAAAACCTAGAGATTGATACAACACTCCACAGACAATATTTGTGCATTGATTTTTCCCACCACCACTCAATAAGAAGGTAGTCAATAATTAATTTTGGAGTTTGAATAAATGAAAATGTTCATGTACGCCAAACTTTTTAATTCATACATAATATTCTCTATTTGTACTTATTTGAACACTTAACAACCCCTTGAGTATTCTTTTGTTTTACATTGCATTATCCAGTAGTAGGCATTAGCCACATTTGGCTATTAAAGACTTGAGATGTGACTCATGCAAACTGTGATGTGCTAAAAGTAAAAATACACACTAGGCTTCAAATATGTAGTGTGAATAAAGAATATAAAATAACTCAGTATTATATACTATATATATATTTATATGTATATTTTACATACATTTTTAAGTGTTATTTTAACATTGTGTTATATAAACTATTAATATTAGTGGTTTCTTTTTAACTTTTTTAATGTGGCTTCATATGTAATTATGATTTTTACTTATTACATATATGTAAAATTATATATGTGACTCAGATTGGTGCATCACATTATATTTCTATTAAACAGCACTCTTTTTTTTTAATAGTTTATTGTCAAATTGGTTTCCATTGGACACCCAGTGCTCTTCCCCACAAGTGCCCTCCTCCATCACCACCACCTCTTTTCCCCCCTCCCCCTTCCCCTTCAACCCTCAGTTCCTTTTCAGTATTCAAGAGTCTCTCAAGTTTTGCCTCCCTCTCTCTCTGCAACTCTCTTTCCCTCTTCCCCTCCCCCTGGTCCTCCATTAGGTTTCTCCTCTTCTGTTAGACCTATGAATGCAAACATATGGTATCTGAACAGCACTCTTTTAGATAATCTACTGTCTAGATTGATATTAGCAGAGGTATGATAGGCAGAATAATGACTTCCCTAAAGTTGTCTACATCCTAAATCCCAAAACCTGTGAATATTGTAGAGGAACTTTGCAAATGTGATAAAGGTTAAGGACCTTCATAAATCTTGATTATCTGTGAAATCCCAATCTAATAACATAGTCTATAGGAGGAGGACAGATAGAGTGTGTCAGAGAGATTTGATATGAGAAAGATATGACTTGCAATGCTAACATTGGAAATAGAGAAAGAAGGCCATGAGCCAGAAAATATGGTCTACTCTAGTAGTTGGGAATGGCCCTAAAGTTATAGCTGGCAAAACAAAAACAAAAAAAAAACAAAACCAGGAACCTCAGTCTTACTAGCACAAAGCATGAATTCTGCCAACAACCAAGCAAGCAGGAAACAATTTTCCCACCAGATGCTTCAGAAATGAACACAAGTTACCTACGCCTTGATTTAAGCCTTCTGAGAACTGTGCCAGGCCTTTAACCTATAGAACTACAGGACAAAACATATGTGCTGTGTTAAGCTGTTTGGTATGTGGTAATTTGTTACCACAGCTCTAGAAATCTAATATAAGAAGAGGGTGGGCCAAGATTGTTTTAATGACATTTAATGATACTACTACTACTCAAAGTCAGCTTCTTATATCCTGGGTGTGAGACTTTTAGTTAGTCTTTTACCAACTTCTTTGAAATAAAAATATCAAATATATAGTACTATTTATGCAAAAGAGAAGAGGAATAGAAGGAAATAAAGGCTAAAGGGATAGGAGGAAAGAAAAAACAAAAGGAAAGGGAGAACAAGAAAGCGAAGAAGGAAAAATGAAGTGAGGAAAGAAGGGAGATCAGCAAAAGAAGAAGGAAAGAAAGAGAGAAGTGGAAAGGGAAAATTTAAAGCTTTCCTATACCGGAATAAGAATAAAATGCCATCTGAAAATAAACATCAGTATTATATGAGATTTTAAAAAGGCTGTTTCCTTTTTTTGAGACTCAAACTTCAGTCAAGGAAATTATTTTTGTTTGTACAATTGCATTTTCCCTATAGTGTATTACACCTCCATCTGAGCTTTCAGAATGTTTCATATATTCCTGACTAGAGACTGTAAAACTTTCTGTGCCTAACCTGTGATTTTTTTTCATTTTTTAAAAATTTATTTCTGAGAGAGAGAGACAGAGCATGAGCAGGGTTTTGCATCCCTCTCTCTCCCCCAACTCTCTTTCCCCCTTCCCCTCCCCTTGGTCCTCCATTAGGTTTCTCCTGTTCTCCTGTTAACAAGCATATAGTATACAAGGCATAGTTTTGGGGGATACTTGGATTTAGGTGATAATAGATAAACTTACGCCTGACTGCTTCAAAGCCGTTTACACAGTTTATACAGTATACATCTATTGTTTTTGCCTGTCTAGCATTCTTTTGTCCTTTTGATAATTATCCAAGGTATAAGCCTTTGACTCATTCAAGAGCAATGTGATTTGTTCTTTTTGAAATTTAGTTATTGTTTTTGAGAGGAAAGAAAACACAGCTGATTTTTTTCTAGAGCAATGACCTGTGGACTTTTCTATTCATTACTATTGCCTGGACACCTGGAAGTGTCCCAGTTTTTGTTCTTACCAATACTTGGTAATCAAACATTTATTTCAATTAGATGAGTTTTCCCTTTCAATTATTGCTTTTTTAGAAAAGAAATTACCCTGGGTTAGCATAACTTGATGAGTGACTGCTAAATGATAGACTCAGGAGTTGGATAGTAACATTCCATTCAAGTAAATCAAAATTTTTGATATAGTTTGGAAAGTGGTTAATAGGTCACCTATTCTTCAGTAAAATTGTCTTCAGGTAAACATAAAAACAAATGAAGTTTATAAGTAACCTTGGTAAATCTTTAATTTCTTCTGGATTGCTTACTTAATGCTATTAGTTTGATCATAATTTCATTTTCTACAAGTGATATTCAGTCTGATATTGTGTTTTATCAATAACACTGAGAACACTGAGCTTTCTTAGACCAGATCTTTTAATTGACTTTTATATTAGTGGCCATTACATATAATTCACTGTGATTTTATTAGTGTTTCAATTATTCTATTCCTATCTATTACCATTTTTAACTTGATTCTATGTATTGAATTAGATATATGTCTCTACTGAACTCAGTGTCCCAAACTGAACTCTTAAAAAAATTTTTTTAATGTTTATATGTTTTTGAGAGAGAGAGAGAGAGAGAGAGAGAGAGAGAGAGAGAGAGCAAGCTGGGGAGGGCAGAGAGAAGGGGAGACACACAGAAGCAGGCTCCAGGCTCTGAGCTGTCAGTACAGAGCCCGATATGGTGCTTGAACTCATGAACCATGAGATCACCACCTGAGCCAAAGGGCACTTAACTGACTGAGGCACCCAGACACCCCATGGAACTGTTTTATTTTTAAGTTTTTATTCAAATCCTGGTTAGTTAACATACAGTGTAATATTAGTTTCAGGTGTACAATATAGTGATTCAGAAGTTCCATAGACCCAGTGCTCATCACAAGTGCCCTTCTAAATCCCCATCTCATATTTTACCCATTCCCCCCAACCACCTTCCCTCTGCTAACCATCAGTTTGTTCTCTAGAATTACACATCTTTTTCTTGGTTTGCCATCTTTGAAATTTTAAAACATAAATCATTAGGTCTCCTGTATTTAAACCCTTCAAGTCTGTCCATCTTACTCAAAATAAAACTTAAATTCTTGCCAACTTCCATGTTCCCAAATGACCTGTCACATCACAAATCTCATTCATTTCATGCTACTGCCTCCTCCCCTGATCTGAGAGCCATTGGGGCTTTTTTGTTAGCTATTTAATATCCCAATCCCACTTCCGTTGGGAACTTTCACACTGTTCATTTCCCCCTAATTGTACTTCTCCACAGGCTACCCATGATTTCTACCAGAACATACTCCCCTGTTTCCTTCTCTATAGGTTGTTTTCTCTACAACCTTAATACTTCCTATCTCTCTTACCTTACTTTTTTCTATTCCTCTGGTCACCATTAATTTCAATGTCTCATGAAATCAAAATATAGTCAGTTACAAATTCAGTATGACTTTGTTCACCACTAAAAGTGAAAAATATCCATCCATTATAACTATAAAGCCACTGATCATAACAAATTTTTTAACTTGAAAATACTATTTGCTTTTTATTGCCTGTACTTTCCACAAGCATTCATGCTTCATGAAGGCAGGACTTTTGTTTTGTTTTGTATTGTTTTGCTGTAGTATCTCTAGTGCTGCAAACTGTGTTTGTCATCTGGTAAACACCCAATGAGTGTTTTAAAGTGGACTAAAATTTCTGCTAAGATTATTTGCTCCCTTCTCTATATGCCTATTGAGTAGAAGACTCTTTTCAGGGAATAAAACAGCATGCTTTCCAGCAAACAAGAATTCATGAGCAATGATATTATTTCCTAATAGTTTTTTGAAGCCCTTGGCTTAAAGATTCAGAGAAAAACAAGGTATTTGCATTAGTTTTGAGTTTAATAAAGCAATAGAACTAAGTATGCCTGTGTTTTTACACAAATATTGTGAGCCTTCTCAGATGTTCTTGGCTTTATTTTACTTTCACTGTTTTGGTAGCACGGCACTTTGGCTGGGTTGCCCCTATTCTGGGTTTGGATAAAGTGCCATACTTTATTCTCCTTCAGGGCCTGTTTTCTATAGGGTTTAGAGTAAAGAAGATGTTTTAACAATATATTGTAGAAATTATCAAAAGGTTTGAAAAAAAACTGATGATGTTGGATGAGCAGAATAAAGGTCCTGGCCACTTCACTCATGATTAACTCACAGAGATATTGACTTACGGAATTGGGAAGAGACATACTCTAGAATATTCAGTGTGAATAGTAAATGTGAATGTTTCATGTGATGAAGATAGAATATTACAGTTGCAAAAGCTATTGCAGTATGTCTATAAAAAACCAAGGATGTATTATTGATTCTCATTCCACAGGATAACAGATGTAGGTAGTTATATACATAATTAAAACTATTTTAATAATAAAGGAATAATGCTTTGCTGTTTTCATTTAGTTGCTACAACACCAGCACCATGAAAAAGTGGAGGCTGTAGTAAACAGAATAATAATTCCTCAAAAATGTCCATGTCCTAATTCCCATAACCTATAAATATGTTTTGCTACATAGCAAGAGAAAATTAAGGTTGGAGATGGATTCCTTAGTATAAGGAGATTATAATGGTTTATCTGGGTGGGCACAATATCATTAAAAGAGTTCCTTAAAGTGAAAGAGAAAGGTAGGAGAGGAGAACCAAATCAGAAAGAGATTTGGTGTTGGCATTGAAAGTGGAGGAAGGAGCCATAAGGCAAGAAATACAGGAGGTCATTAGAAGTTGGAAAAGGCAAGAGGATGAATTCCTATAGTGCCGCCAAAAGCAACTCACCTTTGCTGATTCTTTGATTTTAGTCCAGTGGGACACATTTTGTATTTTGGACCTTCAGAAATGTGAGATAATACTTTTGTGTTAAGACACCAGTTTGGGGGCAGTTTGTGAGAACAGCCATAGGAAACTGCTATTTTCTATTGATATATAAATACAGAAGTCATATGATGATCATGTTGATTCTTTGGCTTCAGAGAGTAAGGCTAGGTATTAACCTTCATGACATGAGCCTATACCAGGGACCTAGATTATCTAGCTCCTACATGTTCCTACCAGTGATCCCACCAGTGCTGGAACTACTCACAAACTCACTGTATAACTGTTCAACATGGTAGATGTAGAGGCTGATTCTGATGCAGGGACAGATCATTGTTGTCTAAAGTTACAAGAACAACTGGATGATTTGATAAAATTCAGCAAGATTTTTTTTTTATCACTGACTATGTGTAGAAACCACTGCAAAGGAGTACAATTCTGGAGAAACTAAAAAGAAGAACTTTGAATTAAAAATGCATAATACAAGATATTTATTGATGCAAATTCAAACTATGTGCCACAATTAATAGCACAGGTATTCAGAAGATGGAAATATTACAGTCAGTTGGGGACATTAATGCAAAATAGTGTGAAAGAAAATGGTTCCAAGAGAAATATTGGAATATAACTAGATTTTTATTGATATTAGTTAAGGAGTGGGTATTAATTGCCTTGTTTGTTCCTTAAGAAACAGACAATGAGATGGGATTTAAGTGTAAGGGGTTTATTTGGGAGTTTATAGAAGACAGAAGAGGGCAGAAATGATATAGGAGAGAGAAGAACTCCAATAAAGGATGTTTTACTGAGCAAATTGCTGTCATGGATGACTGTATTCAGTCATGCTAGGGCACACTGGAAAATAATTTGCATATGCCTCAGAGTTTCCCCAGTCAAAGACTCAGGGACCTGGGGTATTTCTCAAACTACTCACTTCATAACTTCTTCAGAGCTATTTTTAAATGACTAAACTCCCCCAGAAAGTCAGGCATCAGCCTTTCTTGCAGGCTGATCATATTCCCATATCCATAAAAAGATGTGAAAGAGTTTCCTATACTAAGAAGACTTCAGTTAGAATGGATATGTGAGTGTCAGGTATATACAGGCAGAGAGAGTTCCAGTAGCATTTACTGTTGCATAGTTCAACATCCATTCCTTTACATCCTTCACTGTCATTGATAAAGTGGTATTATGTTACAGTTACTCAAAAGAAAAACAAAACAAAACAAAATAAAAAAATCAGAAACATTAGTGGGATAAGCTATAGTTTGTATTGTTTCAGTACTCAAGGCCCTAACATCCATTGCCTCTTCTAACATCCATTCTAGACTCCATTTTCTGGATTATTACTTCTCCTGGTATACACACTTGGCCAGCAGAGCAACCAACTTCATTCCTAAGAAACTTAAACTCTTGGCTTCTCTGAAGACTTACTTTCTTCAAGAAATTTGGTAAAGTTCTTGTTTCATATTAGGCTTTGGTTGCTACAATTGCACATTTATAATGAATACAAGAGAGGGAATCACTAAGAGGTGTCCCAGTGAATCCTTTGTTGTCTGGACTCAGGATTCTCATTATATCACAACAATCAGATATACTCAGAATAATCAGGATCAATTATCTTTGCAATAATAGTAGCTGATTTCTTTGCCTGTATGGAAATCCTAAATTATTCAGATGACACTTATAAATGTAGTAAACTGTAGCTTTATTCTCTCAAAACAGCTTTTCATCCCTATGAGAAGTATTTGACCTCTAATCCTTCAATCTGAAGTTGTAGAAATGGGAGGCACAGGCCCCCAATAGGGTCATGAGGAGTCGTGGAGAGAGACTTTCTCATGATTCCTACTTTCACCCATTGATCCCTGGACAGTGTATTCTTCCTGTTGGGAACACAATATTATTTGGTAGATGTTAATGCAAAGTATATACCATATATAGAACCATAGACTGACAGGGATTTATCTCTAGCTGGAACATTAGCTGCATCAAAGAAATAATTCTAACACTGAATCAGGTTAGCAGTTTCCAGGTTACTTGCTATGTGATTTGGCCAGAGGATATTTGAATTATCTATCTATTGTTACATATCCTTTGTCAAAAAAGGAGTCCCTTGGTCTCAGGAAAGCTGAAATAATAGTAAATGAGACACTCTGTTAGCACTTAGTAATGGTGGTAGCCAAGAACCTGTGGGCACTTAATAATAGCATCTGGAATATGTATGGATCTCCATAAGGACACGATGATTCCCCTTTAGGGTAGAAAGGATCCCATTTAATCAACTTGCCTAAACTGGCAAGCTTGGTCTACTCAACCTTTAGCAACATACTAATGGTCTAGTTTCAGTATCTATTACTGACGATTCAGTCAGCATTAGCAGTAGACGTATCAGTTGTGGTGACTGGCAGCCAAGCCTCTTGGGCCCATCCAGACCCTATATTCTACCTCCAGATTACTCTATCCATGGACCCCCTGTGCTATCACTGGCATGACAGAAAAAGGAAGATGACTGACATCCAGTGACCAAGCCATTCTGTTTTCTTGGTTGCTTAGTATCTTTTATGTGAAGGATGCTTTCTGGTTAGCATTTATGTGAGAGGCAGATTCACATATTTTGTACCCAGTCTCAAGAGTCAATTCACATGCTTCCTCACCATATATTCATATTCCAATCCAACCAGTACTTCCCCTATGATTCTATTTATATTCCTATTTAAGGCCGTATAAAATTTATAACTAGGTAGACTACTTGATGATCTTGCCCCCGGAGGCTTTTCTTTAACCACTGATTTTCAAGACCATTCTTGTGTTTATAGTAGTCCTCAATTTCTCCTGTGTTAACATTTTTATGCAACTCATTTCTGAACAAAATGCTAATATTTTTCTCTTCTGTCAACTGGCCTTGGCAATAATAACCACTCCCAACAAAGCTATGGATGTGAACTTAAGGAGAGGTGTCAGGTCCGTGACAAGTGATAAAGGGTTCTAGACTACTTCTGTGTTCTTTATGTACTACTTCTGTGTTCAAATGTACCAGTCCCAGCTTATGACATGGTGAATCAGATAATATCCATTTCATGATGTGTATCTACACATGTAGACATTTAATGCACCATAGTCAGGCTTTTCAGTACTTCAAGGACTTCCTTATGCTTTGCACGGATATTTCCTGTCAGAGATTGCCAGAGACTCAACATACTAGATTTGATTTTGGCTACAATATATGAAGATTCACTCACATATAACATCTTTCAGCCACTTTGCTACCACATATAAGTCACTTTTGTAAATTTGCATAACATATAATTCTGTATTTCTTAATATTTTCCCCATAGCCAGTATAATTTGATTCTTCCTTTTCCTGCCTTCTACTTCCCAGGTTCTTCAATTTTATATTTATATTTTGTCAAAGTTATCAATATTTTTGTTATGTATTATTAACATGTAAAATATATTCAGGGAAGTCAATTTGTGCATTTTATAGTTCTCTAAGTTTAGATTGCCATAACCTTTTGTTTCATTCAAAGGATAATCCTTTTAGTGAAAAGGTGGAATGAATTTCCATTATCCATTGCTTGAATTTTACTATATTGTCAATCATCATAGAGCTGGGTATAAGGGGAAAGAATGTTTACAGGTTGGGTCAGAAGTAAGCCTGAATTGTTGTTGTGCAAAAATTATAATAGTTTTGTTAGTAAGTTTCCATAATTCTAAAATGAAAGGTTCAGTTAGGAGGATCTCCAATTGTTTTTATTTATAATATTATAGGACTTTGAATCAAATTATTCTGTTAAATGTAATTTTATGTTATTCTAGTTAGTGTCTAGTCAATTGAACACATTAAGTTTTTCACCATTCAGAATTCCAAATGTATCCAGAAAATAAATTATATGTTCTATAATCTATTTATCTATCTATCTATCTATCTATCTATCCATCCACCTACCTATCATCATCATCATCATCATCTATCTATATCTATCATCTATCTATCTATCTATAGATATAGATCTTAACTCTTTTATTGAGCTATAAATTAATTAGAGCATCCTTATCTTCACAGATAATTCCAGAACTATCTGACATATTTTGCTCTTTTAAACCTGCCAAGACATCTAATAAATAAGCTGAGCTGCATTCCCAACTGAGTTATGTGCTTGATTCAAAATATATGGAGACCTTCCAAACACTTTTTGAGTGGAGATAGTGGAGTGGAGTGGAGTGGTGTAGTGGAGTGGAGTAGTGTAGTGTGCCTCGATTTACCCTTTATCTTGCATGGGATATTTCTGTATGCCCTTAGACATTAGACATTTAAAACTTTCAGTATTTGATAGGCCTCAATCTCTAGGGAGTTGATCTCCCACCTCTGACATACTTGTACCTACTAGAGAATCCAAAACAGTTGCCATTTTTTTTTTTGGCTTATCACTTTTTATTGACATCATAATTTATCAATAGAATTAGCTCATGAGGAAAAATACTAATCCTGATCTTAAAATTTTATTCCATTAATAAATGAGTTTATGTAAGTGAAAACTTGCTACTTTATTTTCAGATTTGTTTTCTTTAGTAGAAATATTTTCTTCTCAGAATAATTTTCTTCTAAGAAAATAATAATTTTCTTCTCAGAATTACTTATTATTTGATAATAAGGTATTTTCCCTTTACCCCTTGAAGTGCCTTTTAGGAACCAAATTCATGGATACGACTTCAATATGACTTTTGCACCTACAGACATTTTGCTGTGCAAATGAGTTTACAGATGCATGACCAGAAACTCTTGCTTATATCAAGTACAAATCTAATCTCAGTACAAATGGCAGCTGAGGCCATTATGTGCACAAGCTTTTCATTATTTAGAGCCCAGTTTCTTTGCCCTGTAAATTTTTTGACATAAAATATTTGGTTGGAGGTGGTATTTTCATCTATCTTCATATATGAAACTCACTGAAGCAATAAGCATAGGGTACTGACTATTCTTATTAATGATGGTAAAATATACTCACTTTGCTTATTATGACCAACTTTTCCCCAATTATGTATTTATTAAGCTATATTTTTCTGACTACAGATACATAATATCATCCCAATAAAATGCAAATTTACATCTTTGCAAATGCTAATTTGTACCATGCCAGTTAGAGATAAAAGGATAGGAAATAAAAGAAGAGGGCAAAATTATTTTGTACTGGTATATTTAAAAAGTATCTGAACAAATCACTATTGACATGATTTGCTTTGGAAAAAGAACAATAAAAAATATTAAAATAAATATTAAAGATCACATAGCTCATAAATACTAAGAACTCATAATTAGAACCCTAACTTTATATTGACATTAGTGCTTATATGGTATATAAACTTATAGAGGTTACTTGGGTCTAAGCATCTAGGTTGTATTATCTATAGAATGACAGTAACAAGAATGTCTCTATCAAAGAATGGTATTCAGGAAAAAAAGAGAGAATATCATCTCTTATGTGGTGTACCATGCAAAAGTTATAAAACTAAAATGTAACAGAAGAATTTATTTCAATCCTACCCAAATATATCACTTTCTTGTAATATATTACATTAAAATATAACATATTTTAAAGATACACATCAATTTTAAAAAGATATAATTTCTTTATCATTTTTAAAATTTATTTGTAAAGTCAAGTTAGTTACATACAATGTAGTATTGGTTTTAGAAGTAGAACCCAGTGATTCATCACTTACATATAACATGCAGTGCTCATGCCAACAAATGTCCTTCTTAATGCCCATCACCCATTTAGCCTATCCCCCATACAGCACACTTTAGCAACCCTCACTAGGTTCTCTATGTTTAAGAGTCTTTTATGGTTTGCCTCCCTCTCTGTTTTTATCTTCTTTTTCATTCTCTTCCCTTATATTCCTGTTTTGTTTCCTAAATTTCACCTATGAGTGTAATCATATGTTCTCCATACTGTTGTCCAGAGTGGCTGTACCAGTCTGCATTTTCACCAACAGTGCATAAGGGTTCCTCTTTCTCTGCATCCTTGCCACTATCTGTTGTTGCCTGAGTTGTTCATTTTAGCCACTCTTACAGGTGTGAGGAAATATCTCATTGTGGTTTTGATTTGTATTTCCCTGATGATAAGTGATATTGACCATCTTATCATGTCTATTAGCCATCTTGATGTCTTCTTCAGAAAAGTTTCTATTAATGTCTCCTTCCCATTTCTTCATTGGATTATTTGTGGGGTTTGGGGGGGGTTGGGTTTGATAAGTTCTTTATAGATTTGGGATACTAAGCCTTTATCCACTGTGTCATTTGCAAATATTTTTTCCATTGTGTCTGGTCCCTGGTAGTTTTGATTTTTCTTGTGCTGCACAGAAGCTTTTTATCTTGATGAAGTCCCAACAGTTCATTTTGGTTTTATTTCTTTGTTTCCAGAGACATGTCTATTAAGAAGTTGCTACAGCAGAGGTCAAAGAGGTTCCTGCCTGTTTTCTTTTGTAGCATTTTGATGGTTTCCTATCTTACATTTAGGTCTTTCATCCATTTTGATTTTATTTTTGTGTATAGTGTAAAAAATAGTCCAGGTTCATTCTTCTGCATGTTGCTGTCCTGTTTTCCCAGCTGAAGAGACTGGTTCCCCCTCCCCCATTGGATACTTCTTCTTGCTTTGTTGATGATTAGTTGGCCATATATTGGTGGGTCCATTTCTGGGTTCTCTTTTCTGTTCCATTGGTCTATGTGTCTGTTTTTTATGCCAGTACCACACTGTCTTGATGATTATAGCTTTGTAATACAGCTTGAAGTCCATAGTTGTGATGCCTGCAGACTTGCTTTTCTTTTTCACCATTAATTTGGCTATACAGGGTCTTTTCTGACTTCATACAAATTTTAGGATTACTTGTCATAGCTCTGTGAAGAATGCTGCTGTTATTTTGATAAGGATTGCATTGAATATGTAGATTGTCCTGGGTAGCATAGACATTTTAACATTTGTTCTTCCAGTCTATGAACATGAAATGCATTTCCATTTCTTTGTCTTCTTCAGTCTCTTTCATAAGCTTTCTATAATTTTCAACAGACAGATCTTTTACCACTTTGGTTAGGTTTTATTCCTAGGTATCTTATGATTATTGATACAATTATAAATGGGATCAATTCCTTGACTTCTCTTTTTGTAGCTTCATTATTGGTGGATAGAAATGCAACTGGTTTCGCTATGTTGGTTTTATATCCTCAGACTTTACTGAATTCACATATCAGTTCTAGCAGATTGGTAGAGTCTTTTGGGTTTTCTATGGAGAGTATCTGATTATCTTTATTTTTGCCTTAACATACTTTATTAATACATTTGCTCCATATTTCATTTTTAATCTAATTTATCTAATTTTTGGTGATGAGGAAATGTTTTGTCTCTTTTAAAATATTATTCTGAATAATTAGTATGAAGTAATTTCTCTGCTCTAAGTATCAAACTAACACATAAAATGGTCAATCATTATCTACAATGAATTATTTCAAATATCTAGCTTTATATATACATATGTTCCTCTTACAGTAAAGTAATAAAATTCTTGTTGACCACTTTTCAAGACAATAATAATTTGATAGCTGCAAGAGACCTACAAATAATTAAGCATCACCTAAATTTATCACTATATTCTATTTTCCATCAATTTAAAAATAGGATAAAGAACACAAAGAAAAGCAAAATGTTTTAATTATATGTACATTATCATATGCTTTTTCTATCACATCTATGTTAAAACCTGCAAAACTGTATATTATGGCTCAGATGGCATTATAGTTGGTTTTATAAATTACTTGTGTTCTTGAATTGGTTTTTATTCTGTAAGTGTAAAAATATTTTTTCTTATCTGACAGTGAGTTTTATAATTAAGTTTGGTGGGTCCATCTCTGTATAATCAGAGTTTCAGTTACTTTCCCAGTATTAGAGTATTTCCTTTGATACATAAATTGAATGTAAAGTCCTTGATCCCCAGTTCTTTTATGACTTCATGATACTATATAATACTGAAAACATAAAATATATTGAATTGATCTGTACATTGATATGTTACATGATTGATTTGTTACATTGATATGATGTAACAAAATAGAGCTGAGAGAATATATATTTTTTCATATTACATATTTATAGATTTATCATGCACATCTAACATAAGTGTAGGGTAACAAACAATTTTAAGTGAAGTTTTCTATTTCTAACATGTCTATAAGTTGAAAACATAAGCACTATGGTAAAGCAAAACTTGTCAGAGTAATACTCAAATTTCTTCCTTATCTGTAAAGGATATAGATATAATAAATCAGATACTGTTCTATGTGCCCATATGTTCTATCTTCACCAAAATGGTGAACAGGAATTTAATTACTTTTTATCATATAAATATCTATTAAGACATAAATGTCTACTGTCAGAAAATAACCTAGAACAATTCATTTTGGATGGATCACTGAACATAAGTCAAATATCTAGACTATTTAAGAAAGGAAAAAGAAAGAAGAAAGAAAAAGCAGCTATGCTCTTGACCCCAAAGAGGGATTCCACAGTTCACTATTACTTTTATCAAAGTATAGCCTCTATTACATTTTATTTATTTTATTTTTTTATAATATGTTATTGTCAAATTGGTTTCCATATAACACCCAGTGCTTCTCCCCACAAGTGCCCCACTCCATGACCATCACCCCTTTCCCCCCTCCCCCTCCTCCTTCAGCCCTATCAGTTTCAGTATTCAATAGTCTCTCATGATTTGTGTCCCTCTCTCTCTCCAACTCTCTTCCCCTCTTCCCCTCCCTATGGTCCTCTGTTAGGTTTCTCCTGTTAGACCTATGAGTGCAAACACATGGTTATATAGACAAACTCTTAGTGATTTTCTCCTCAAGACTGTTTGTTCATATCCTATAGTAACTGTCAAGATAAATTCCGTAAAATGGCATCTAAATAAAATGGGAGCTATGTTTATGCTAGTTCTTTCAGCACATCATGTTATAAATTTCTTCACTCAAAATGGAATGTGTTTACTGGTAAGAGACAGATAAATGACTATATTCTATGAAAAATATAATAAGTTTTGTCCTTGATCATTTATTCATCATAGTATAACATATTATAAAAGATAAATGTATCTGTCCAATAACAAAAATTCCTGATTTTAGGATAGCTGTTAGATAATAAAAAATAATTTTAATTAAAGTAATTATTTATTTAGATATTTGAATTAAAACATTTAAAATATACATAAACTCATTAGAAAGTTTCAACATTTCTATGTAGAACATTGTCAAAGTGGTCGAAGGTACCTTTTAAAAGTCTACAATATGCAATACTCCATTCATAAGTATTTAACCTAAAAGATTTGATATAAATAAATCCTTGGAGAGCTAGTTAAGATACTTCTGCTATTAATAATGGTCATAAAATTAAATTATTAACAGCTCTATGTGTTATTTAAACCTTAAAGAGAAGAAAAATCTGTAAAATTAAGTCACTCTAAAAAAATCCATAAATTAAGTCTCTATGTGTATCATACCATATATTTAATGTTAGGATTATGCAGTAGGGGAATTTCAAGGTCTATCTTGGTTTAATCTATATTAAATAATTAGTTTATATGAGTAGAAAATAACATGGTCTTTCTAACATTATTTCTCAAAACCAATGGATCACATATTATATATTAGGCTTCTGTACTAATTTTATCCTTACATAAATTCATTCTCCAGATTGTTCATTAAAAGATTCAAAAAAAGTATTATTTATTTTCCTCTACTCTAAACTGTAAATTCTTTGATGGCAGAGAGGAGATTTTTGCAAATCTTAGCACACGAGTCAGTACATGATACATACTCAAAGGATTTTATTGTATGCATAAGAGGTGTTGTGTGCCATATTAGAAGGAAAGGCAAAGTATAAGCAATGGCTAATTATATGACAATATATTCCATTCAAATAGTAATAAAAAGATACTTGGTGTGACTATATTACTATCATACAAAACATATTTTAAACAAAGGATTACAAAGACAAAGATGACATAGTTGATTTTTAAAAAAGGATAAATTCATCAATTGTAAATGTTTACTCACCAAATAACAGTGCTCCAAAATATATGAAGCAAAAATTGATGGAATTTAAGGGAGAAGAAATAGAATGTTATGCAAAAATAGTGTGATAGTTCAATAATCTAGTTTCAACAATATATAGAATAGTTAGAATACAAATAAGTAATGTGAGTATTTGAAAAACACTATAAACCAACTAGACCTATCAAACATCTGTATAATACTCCTCCCCAAAATAGCAGAATGCACAGAATATACAAGAGCATATGAAATACTTTCCAGATAGACATATATTAGGCTATGAAACAAGTCTTAATCATTTTTAAGAGTTCAGTCATGGGGCACATGAGAGGCTCAGTTGGTTAAGCGTCTGATTTTGCCTCAAATCATGATCTCACAGCTCATGAGTGTGAGCCCTGCGTTGGGTTCTGTGTTCACAGCTCAGAGCCTGGAACCTGCTTCAAATTCTGTGTCTCCCTCTCTGTGTCCCTCCCACATTCACACTCTCTCTCTCTCTTCCAAAAATAAATAAACATTAAAGGGCCAGAAGCCCCTTTAAAAAAAAAAAAAAGAGGGCAATCATAAAATAGTACGTTTCTTGAAAACAAGGAATACAACTAGAAATCAATAGGGGCACAGGGGTGTCTTAGTCGGTTGAGCGTCTGACTCCGGCTCAGGTCATGTTCTTGCAGTTCGTGGGTTTGAGCCCCACATCGGGCTCTGTGTGGCTCTGCCTTCCCTGCTTGCGTTCTGTCTTTCTCTCTCTCTCCCCTAAAATAAATAAACATTAATTTTAAAAAACTAGAAATCAATAAAGGAATAAATATGGAAAATACACAAATATTTAGAAATCAAACATCACACTCCATAAAACCAATAGTTCAAAAAAAATTCCAATTTCACAAGGGAAATTTGAAAATGCATTATGATGAAAAACAAAAACATAACATACCAAAACTTTTTGAGTATAGCAAGTACAGTGCTTAGAGGTAACTATATATGGCAACATTGAAAATGAAGAAAATTTTCAAATCAATAACATAATGTTATACTTTGAAGAACTAGTGTAAGACAAGGAAAGCTAACAGGAAGCTGAGAGCTAACAGGAGAAAAGAAAAACATAAAAAATCAGGACATGGATAAATAGAAAATAGAAAAATAATAGAGCTAATCAGCAAAACCACATGTTGGTTCTTGAAATGATCAATAACAACTTGACAAAATTCTATCTGTAATCAGAAGGAAAAACATAGAGAGATGCAAATAAGCCAAAGAAAAAATGGGGACTTTATCACTGACTCTGAAGTGAAAGTTATAAAAAAATGCTGTGAACAATCTTTTGCCAATATATGTATTTTTAAATTTTTAATGTTTATTCACCCTTGAGAGACAGGGACAGAGCATGAGTGGGGGGAAGAGCAGAGAGAGAGAAACACAGAATCCGAAGTAGGCTCTAGGCTCTGAGCTGTCAGCACAGAGCCAGATGTGAGGCTCGAACTCATGGACCATGAGATCATGACCTGAGCTGAAGTCAGATGCTTAACCAACAGAGCCACCCAGGCACCCCATCCAAGATATTATTTAAAAAAATTTTTTTGTTTATTTTTCAAGAGAGAAAAAGACAGAATTTGAGATGGGGAGGGCAGACAGAAAAGGATCCACAGAATCCAAAGCAGGCTCCAGGGTCTGAGCTCTCAGTATAGAGCTCCACATGGGGCTTGAACTTGTGAACCACGATATCAAGACCTGAGCTAAAGTCAGATGCTTAACTGATTGAGCCACCCAGGTGCCCCACCCAGTACATTAAATAACCTAAGGGAAATGGACAAATTCCCAGGAATATACAAAATACCAAAACTGACTCAAAAAGAAATAGGATATCTGAAAGACATAATACGTTGAAATTTAGTCAGTAATGAAGAACTTCCAACAAGAAAGGTGGAGGACCAAATGACCTCACTGATGAATTCCATCGACATTTAAACAATGAACACCAATTTTCCAGACATTTTTCCTAGGAACAGAAGAGGAGAAAACACTTTCTAACTCATTCTGTGATGTCAGCTTTACCCTAATACAAAAGCCAGAGGAAGACATTATAAGCAAAGAAAACTGCAGACCAGTATCCCTTATGAATATAGATGGAAAACTCTAAAACAAAATACTAGCCAACCAAATCCAATAGCATATTAAAAAGAATATATGTCATAAGTGAGTGCAACTTATTGCAGGAATACAAGATTGTTTCAATATAAGACAATGTAATATACTGTATCAGTAGGTCAAGAAAAAAATCACATCATCAACTCAATTGAAGCAGAAAAAAAATTGCCAAAATCTAACACAATCATGAAAAAAACACATAAACAAAAAACTCAAAACTATGAGTAGAAAGGAACTTCTTCAACATAACAAAGGGAATCTGTGAAAAATCCACAGCTAACATTTTTGCAGTAGTGAAATAATCAAAGATGGAATTGGTCTTCTAAGAATAAGGAAAGGAATAAGGAGATCAGACGAGGATGCGCACTGTCACCACTACTGTTCAGCGCTCTCTAGTACTGTTCAGCAATGTACTAGAATTTCTAGCCACAATAATTACATGGACAGATGGAAGAAAGGAAGGGAAAAGAAAAGGGAAGACATCTATTCTGGTAAGACAGAAGCAAAACTATCTCTTTCATAAATAGCATAATGCCTGAAAGTCTCCCCAATTTAGAAAAAAATCTATAATTTTTGCTTAAATAAGCAAAGTTGTGCGGTACAAAATCAACACAAAAGTCACTTGTATTTTTTACATCAGCAGTAAACAACATGAAAAGGAAATTAAGAAAACGATTTATTTTACAATAGCATACAGAAGAATACCTAGAAAGAAAGTTAACCAAGATGGTGAAATATGTGTATCTGGCAACTTCAAAACATTACTGAAATAAATGAAGCCTAAATAAATTTCAATAAATCCCACACATGTATTGAAATTTATTCAATGAAATTCACATGTATTGAAAACAATATTATTAAGCTGGCAATTATTACCCTAGGGAGTTTATAAACTGAATACAATCACTGTGAAAATTCTAATGTCTTTTATCCAGAAATGGGAAAGCTGATCCCTAAATTATCATCAATTTCAGGGGCCACAATAGCCAAAGTGATATTGAAAATGAAGAACAAAATTGGAGAACTCAACTTCCTGATTTAAATTCTTTCTACAAAGCCATAGTAATTGAAACAATGTTTATTGGCATAGGGTTGGACACACAGACCATAAGAGTTGAGTTCTAGAAAAAAAAAACATATCTCAATGAAAAACTGATTTAAACAGGATGCCAAGATCATTCAAGGGAGAAAGAATGGTATCTTAAGCAAGTGGTAATTGGAAAACTATTTTCACCTATAAAAAAATGAAGTTGGAGTCTTCTCTTTTGGGGAATAAGCTTAGGAATTCCCTGAGCTTGCACCTAAGGGTTAACAAAGCATAAAGAAATAGATGAAAGCATCCAAGATTAGGTAAAACAGATTAGGTAATCAGAGCAAAGGCCCCCCAGTATAGGGCAAAGATATAGGGATAGAAAAGCCTCAGGATGAAAGCATCATAAGTGAGGTAAACGAGATAAGGTATTCTGGGTGGTCCCCCTCTCCCTCAACTTAGTACAATCCCCCTCTCCCTCAACTTAGTACAATAGCAGAAAGCTGATTTCACAGGAAGAAGGACCAAACTAGATAAGCAAGTAAACAGAACTTTAAACTGCAGCAGGGTGAAGTTGCCCACAGAGGAGCTAAATAGCAAAAGAAAAGTGCCCTGTGGACCCTGAGGTAGCATGCTCTGTCATTCTTGTCCCCTAGGCAAGTTTAGACGAACAGAGGTGGGGCCTCAGGTCTGCTGTAAACAACCTTCCACCTAGCACCAGGATTTTGTTTTGTGCCCAAACCCCTAATGCGGCATATCTTCAAAACCCCTTTCCTCCTACACCCATGGGTGTATCCCTTTGTGCAAGACCATCAAGAATGTAAGCCTTCTGGTTTTAATAAAAATTCGACAAGAACCTTTATTCAGGGCTCTTGTCTCTTCTGGGACAGTAGCCTCTCTCGTATTTTGATCCTGCGTCCACTCTCTTGCTGGACAAGAGAGAACTCCAGACTCATATTCTACCACATTCTCTTACCCAAAAATACAAAAATTAACTCAAAATGAATCAAAGAGTGAAACATATATTCTAAAATTATAGAAGTCTAAGAAGAAATCATAAGGGAAAAGTTCCTGACTATTGATTTCACAATCATTTCTTGGATATGACAATAAAAGTACAACCTACAAAAGCAAAACAAAAATAGATAAACTTCATTAAAGTTTTATGTATGAAAGGACATTATCAATAAAATGAAAAGACAATTTATAGGATAGGAGACAATATGCAAATCATATATCTGATAAGGATCTACCATCTAGAATATATGAAGAATTCTTATAACTGAAAAACAAAAGAACAATTCAACTAAAAAACTATGGGTAAAGTGCATGAGTTTACATTTCTCCAAAGAAGACACAGTATGCAACAAGCACATGATAAAGATGCTTATTATCAGTGGTCATTAGGTAATGAAAATTAAAGCTGTAATGATCCACTCTTTCATACCCAACTAGGATCAAGATAATAAAATATATACATATGACATATTGGTGAAGATGTGTAGAAAATGAACCCTTCCTACATTGCTGGTAGGAATGCCAAATGGTTCATCAATGTTGAAAACAGTGTGGTAGTGCCTCAAAAAGTTAACCACAGAATTATCATGTGATCCATCTATTCCACTCTTCGGTATATCATCAAAGGATGGAAACAAGTAGTCAAATACTTCCATATGACTCTTCATAACAGCAATATCACAATGGGTAAAATATGGAAACAACTCAAATATCCATTGAGGGATAAATGTGCAAACAAATTATAGTATATTCATACAATGGAATATTATTCAACTATAAAAGGGATGGCATACAAACATGTTATAGCATAGATAATCCTTGATTCCATGTTAAGTGAAGAAATCAGATACAAAGGATTACATATTGAATGATTCCATTTATATTAATTTTTTTAGAATAGGTAAATGCAAAGATATATAAGCAAATTGGTGGTTATCAAGGCAAAGAGGTGAAGAATGAAGGGTGACTAGTTTATGAGTACAGAGTTTTCTTTTGGAGTGATAAAAATATTTTAAGACCAGACAGTGATGGTGATTGCACAACAGTGTGAATGCGCTAAATGCCATGGAATAGCAACTTTAAAATCATTAAAATGGGGAGCGGCTGGGTGGCTCAATCAGTTAAGCCTCTGACTTCAGCTCAGGTCATGTTCTTGGAGTCCATGTGTCCAAGCCCTGCATCAGGCTGACAGCTGACAGCTCAGAGCCTGGAGCCTCCTCAGGTTCTGTGTCTACCTCTCTCTCTGCCCCTCCCCTGCTTGCTCTCTCTCTCCTTCTCTCTCTGAAAACTAAACATTAAAAATGTTTAATGGTTAAAATAGTAATACTTTCTGGAGCTCTAGTGTACATTATTGTACCTATAATTAAGAATACCATATTGTACACCTAAAATCTTAAGAAGGTAGAGTTCATGTTAAATGTGCTTACCACAATAAAAAAATGATTATTTTTTTATGTTATGTGAATACCACTTAAAATTTTAAAACATCATTTATTTCAGCTCTTCCTACCTTCTCTTTTCATAACTAGTTCATATTGTAATGCATATAAGCATTTTGATGTTTTCCTTGACTGTCTGTAAATACTACCAATTCTACTTAAGAAACGTATCCATTGTTTCTGTGTTTGGTGAGATATACTACAGTGCCTACTACCATGGATGTTGAAGTGGGGAGAGCCTTTCTCACCAAAGTCTCCATTTTACATGCTTGTACATATGACTTATGTTCAGCTAATTAGGTGACTCTTCCTTAATGATGAAACTTGGAATTAGTGAAATGAAGATAAAATTGATTTTAGAAATCAATTATGATCATTATAAGCAGGGTCAATTAATGATCACGTTCTATAATATGGAGAAAAACATCTCAATGGCAATGTTTCTGGTAAACTATAGTGGTTTTGCTGTTTTCTTTGCTATTAAAAATACCCCAATCATGAATTTCTTACAAATTTGATCCTTCCTCCATTCATGTCTGTGAGTCTCTTATATTCTTCAGAAAAATTGTACCATTAAATCTAGGGGAGAAAATGTGTGTGTGTGTGTGTGTGTGTGTGTGTGAATATACACTTTGACTCATTCTTGAATTAGCCAGAATAGGTGTTTATTGCTTACAGCTAAAACCTCAGACAGGTATGTTCATGGTTGTTTATTCATAGTTCCTTTATTTTTTTCCTTTATGGACACTCATATTTCCTAGATAATACATGTAGTGTATCACAGGCAGTTTATCTTCCAGAACTTTAGGAAGAAAAACGTTTTAATATTTTAAAATCCTTGGCAGAGCCTTGTTTATTTGTAATGAAACTCAGAAACATTTCACATGCCTAATAGTGTTTTGCTTTTAATATGGGTTTTGGGCTTTTTAAAAAAAGTTTATTTATTTTGAAAGAGAAAGTGTGAGTGGAGGTGGTATAGAGAGAGAGGGAGAGAGAGAATTCCAGACAGGCTTAGTGCCATCAGCACAGAACCTGATGTGGGGCTTGAACTCAGGAACCATGAGATCATGACCTGAGCTGAAATCAAAAGTCCAATGCTTAACCCACTGAGCCATCTAGGGGGCTCTGTAGATTTACATAGCTAAGAGTATGATCATAAAAGTATACACTTTTCAAATGAATATTCAACTACTTGACTATGGATGAATTTTGCAGCATTCTCAGTATTCTGATGTAGTAAAGAAAGAATAATGTTCTCGTCTGTCACAGGCTTTTCAATGGATTACAATGGGATTTAAATTCATTAAAAAATATTTGCACTATATTTTAAAGTAAAAATTCTATAAAATCTGATCCCCTGTCGGTAACAATGTATTGGCATCCATGTAGTGCCATATTGCAGAGTATGTCTCATGAGGCGCCTAGGATACCCATTGCCAAGAAGCTGACATCTGGTTCATAACTTTTAGTGTTGGTTAGGGTGTCTCTTGATAAAGCACAAATACACTAAATCAAGTACTAAAGATGTATGGACTTGAAATTCCAAGGGATAAGCACATGTCAAAGCTATTTTCTGTGTCATTAATTTCTAATTATGGATTTTTTTCTTTTTTTAAATATAACTATTTGTCAAATTGGTTTCCATACAACACCCAGTGCTCATCCCAACAAGTGCCCTCCTCGATGCCCATCCCCCACTTTCCACTGTCCCCCACTAATTATGTATTTTTAAAAATTAACTGTTTTTATGACAATATCAAAGTTCAAATGGAAAACCATTGAGTTATTTTGCAATAATGCTTGCAAATCACATCATTCATTTATTTATTTATTACCTTATTCTTATGACATCCAGTACCATCTATTACAATATACCAGGTTCTTCTAATCCAACAATTAAAAGCAAGCAGATCTTATAAGTGGAAATCTTCTGTTACCACTTTGAGTCTTAGTATGTATAACTGAATTATGACACAGTTGGTATTTTATAAAATTCTTAGCAGAAGTGTACTGACATAAAATGGAAATGCAGGGAACTATCATTAAGTGTAAATGACCAATGAGGTGACTGGGTGACTCAGATGATTAAGCGTCTATTTGACTTTGGCTCAGGTCATGATCTCACAGTTTGTGAATTCGAGCCCCGTGTCAGGTTTTCTGCTGACAGCTCAGAGCTGGGAGCCTGCTTCGGATTCTGTATCTCCCTTTCTCTGCCCCTTGCCTGCTCACACTCTGTCTGTCTGTCTGTCTCTCTCTCAAAAGTAAATAATATTAAATTATTTTAAATGTAAATAACAACCAAAATATCAATGGCAAGTTGGATGCAAGTTTCTCTAAGTTATTTTCAGAACTTAAAATACCACTTTCTGTCTAAATTCTGAATATCATTTTTCCATTGACACCAATATTTGAAAAAATGTTTTTACAGATATGACTTAATTAAGAAATTTAAGTAGAAAACAAACAAACCCAAAAAACAAAAAATAGTAATTTTGTTGCTGTTGTTGATGCTGCTGCTGGATTTTTTCATTCCTCTATGACTTATGGAAGTGATTTCTTATTTGTGTGATTAAATAATGATTCACCTTTCTAGTGATACCCTGTATGACAGTGATAATTCATCACACTAATAGTATAAGTTAGCTTGAAAGATGGCACTGTTTCCTCTTTCTTTTTTTTTAGTTTCTTATTTTTAAGTTTCTATTTAAATCCCAGTTATCTAACATATAGCATAATATTATTTCCAGGTACACAATTTAGTGATTCGACACTTCCATTCAATACATGGTGCTCATCACAAATGCATTCCTTAATCCCCAACACCAGTTTCAATCATCCTCACCCCCCCCCAGCCCCACCACCACTTACACTCTGGTAACTGTCAGTTTTTTCTCTATAGTTAAGAGTCTGTTCCTTAGTTTGCCTCCCTCTTTTTTTCCCCTATGTTCATTTGTTTTCTTTCTCAAGGAAAGTTTTCTCCTCTTAAGAAATTATGAATTACATTTGAGAAAGAAATATCAAGTTAACTTATCAGTTATTCAGATAAGAGTATATTGGCTCAAATTCCAAGTTTGTTCAATTTCTTTTAAGTTATCATAATTTATCCTAAACATGCATAATACTTTACATTCTAGACATATTGGAATATTTAGGGACCAAAAAATATTTTTCCTAAAGTATTTTTCTTAAACTGTAGACATACTCCTTTAGCTTAAATGTGGTTCAGTGGAGATGTTACTAGATAAGAAACACATTTGGAACTTGAAGGTATTGACTTAAGAGAAAGTACTGGAGTGATCTGATTTCATGTTCTGAATTTCCCAAGTGGTAGTAACTGAAATGTGTTCCTCATGTAACACCTTTAGATTTAGTGGTATATCTTTATCCATGGATATGATCACCTGTATCAGAATCTTTTGCAGTGTTATAAAATGCAGACTCTTGGACTGAACAATTCTAATCTATCATTATCTTTAGAGGGGGTTCTAATAATGCATTTTAATGAGCACTCCAGTTGAATTTTATGCACATTATAATTTGACAAATTTTTACCTAATGATTTAATAACTTCACTATACATATTGAAAAGTAATGTCATTCATACTGATGTCAAATTCTATGGTACCAGAATCCAGGACATGTTCTTCCTCTGGAGTCACTGTCATCAATTTATGTAATGTCATATAACTAAAGACAGTCATTTTACATGTAATATGACTGGTGGAAAATCAAGAATTTAGGAACAGTGGAACCACAAGAAGTGTGACCTATTAATGTTCAATTCCCATTATCCAATGATATGTGATAAGGATCAATGAATATCAACAGCAATATTCATATATGTCAGAGAGAGTGGCAATGCTCAGAATTAGAGACTGTGGTTCTCTATCTGGTATGGAACTAAAAATAGTCAGAACTAGGGGGATAGAGAACACCATTAAGTAAAACATAACCTAGGGCATAGTTTAATTATCAGGCTATGGAAGATAGAATGATATATTGGCTATTGTTAAGGCACTTTGACACTGATAATTTATGATAATATAAACTAATCCAACTGTAAAAAAATGATGGAAAAATCTACCCCTTAAAGATAGCACAGATTCTCAGGAGATCCTTTAAGGAAACTAAATAGGGGAATTACGTGAAGGATATGCCTAGATTCTACTCGTGAATCTAAGCTTTTTAGTACACTGTCAGATTTCGTCTAATTTGATTCAAGGGGTGTATAGCATTGATAAGCTTTAGTGTCTGTAGCTGAGTAAAACCAAGAGGGCAGAGACTGGCAGTGAGATTTGTCGTTAAGTAATTAGTTAGAACTTGGGATATACTTACCAATAGTGAGGGAGTCATGAACAATGGCTATGTATAGTTCAATTCATTTCCTTTTAACAAACACAGTTCAGTGATTCACTGTGACAGGTACTCTCCAACATTACTGATACAACACAGAATAGAGCACAGGCTCTGCACTTATCAAGCTTGCAGAACGTTACAAGTTATTCTACATCAGCTATAGGAACTCTCTTACTGCTACATGTAAAATACATTAATGAATTAACAGCTACAACACAATAAAACAACCCCCAAACCCAAACAAACAAACAAAACAAAATTTGACATGCTGACTTCCATTGTATCATAGGAAATAAACAATGTGTTCTATATCTTTAATGACCATCTCACCCCAAAATTTGAAAATGGTCTCTTCACATGCAATGATGCCTGCTTGTGGGTAAAAACAATATTAGTTTTTCAATATGTTTCTGAATATGGCATATATCAAAATAAATGTATAGGAATTTTTAGGGTACTTATACCCTTGTTAATTTAGGAAAATTCTTAAAATATTTTTACAACTATCTGTTATGATTGATATTATTTTTATTTTTTTAATTCAAGGGGCTTCCATTTTCAGAAAAAGTAACTTAATATACTAAAGAAAGGATAAAGCAAATGCACATTTGTTGTAGAAAATCTTCATAGCCAAAAAAGGTTTTACCTTTCATAACTTAATTTTGCAGTTATTATAAGTAAGCCACCTACAACACACAGACACCACCCATTGTAAATTGACTCAAGATAAGCCCCTTGACTTAAGGTGTTTTCTATCATGTGCATGTATTAAAAATAATACTGTTGTGATTACTAGTATAAGGATATGACAATAATTTATTAGCAATAGGAAAAGCC
This sequence comes from Suricata suricatta, assembly GCF_006229205.1. Taxonomy (NCBI): domain Eukaryota; kingdom Metazoa; phylum Chordata; class Mammalia; order Carnivora; family Herpestidae; genus Suricata; species Suricata suricatta. The sequence goes on along the minus strand of NC_043705.1, from coordinate 61,486,750 downwards.
ATGCATTATTATTTTTTTTTCCAATTTTGTCACTGATTACTTCTCACTAATGCCACTAATGTCATATTAGTTTAAAGTACCTTCAGCTCTCAACTCATATATCATCCTCTAGCTGCCTGGCTTCTATTCTTACACCCTACAGTGCACTTTTCGTGGTGCAGTGCAAGTACTCTTTGGCAAATCCAAAGCAGCTTCTTTCATCAATTACAGTTTCATATCACCTTCTAATTCCAGCTATTATCTGGGCCCTGTTTATATAATGTAACCGCATGTTGGGAACTATCTGAACTTACTGGTAGAGTGAAAATTCCTGGTGAGGGTACAGCAAGTTTGCATGGTCTCTTGCCCCCAGACAGCTCCCAAAATCTACCCTCTTGAAACGTTCATTTCTGCTTGGGCACCAAACCTCAGAGTGCTTTGCTGATTAGTGTCAGGAGTGGCTTGTTCCCCTGCCCTGTCCATCAGGCATGATTGCACCTGGTCAGGGAAAAGACTAGTAAACTAGATACACCCTAATGCAACATATAATTTTCCCCTAAGCAATTAACTGATAACTGACTACCTTCTGGGCCTGAATGCCTTTGTAAAAGTCACCACTGCAATAAAATTTATCAATCATCTTTAGGACTGTGAGAGCAGACATTATGTCTCCTGAGAACCTGTTTTTCTGGGAACTTTCTCTTAGAGTTATAAACAGACTAATGACCCTTACTCATAAAAAACTGACCTTTACTAAACAATGCTGTTTGCGTCTTAGTTAAAGGTTGCTTCCTTAAGGCTAGACCTGAGGTTTTGTAAAAAATATCTATGACACCATGAGTGCCTGTAGCTAAGTTTCTTATGACAACCATTGCTACTAGAATTATAACTTCTGCAGAATCCATGTCCTAGAAAATTGTAAAACTTATGTATGAGAAATCATTTACTACTCTTTCTGGTCCTTGTACCTTTTGCCATAAATAAAGCTTGAGAACCTGACAGGGCAGAGGTGCCTGCCAGCACGGTAGAGACGCCTGCCAGGTGGGCAGGGGTGCCTGTCTGGTGACAATGGGTGGCTCTCACTCTCTCTCTCCGACACCGTCCTCCTTCCGGGGAACCCTGGACCTGCTGGAGCTGGACTCTGGCACTGACAGGATTGGGAAAAGTTAATTAATAAAGTAGACTTCTAATATATTAAATAGTGGGTAATGGTTAGACCGGTGGATAAACGGGAAAGGTATCCTTTGTAGGAAGAATAATGTGAGTTAAATTTTAGACACTGGATTACAAAAGGCCTGACTAGGAAAAAGAAGACTTGTCTATGATAATATTTTTTTTGAAAGGTAAAATTATATTAGAAGAAAATACTGCTATTAAGGAAGATCATTGGATTCTAGATTAACCAATTTAGATTTATATCTTACAGGATTCAAGTGTCACTAATATATATATTCAGCCAAGGTTCTCTGATAAAAGATTTAGAAGATTTATCTTGAATTGTCTATGGGAGATTGCAGTGGATGAGAAACACTGGTTTTAATGAGGGCTCTCCTATCAAAGAAAAGCTTTCCATTCAGATGGTCAAAAATGGTGACTCTGATGTGTGCTGTACAGCAAAGTAAATGTCTTCGTAAATGTGAATTTGATACTGTGTATGAATCCTCTATTAAGTGGTTAAAATACCAATATCTCTTCCCTCTTGTATTTGATATCATTTTAATAAGTAAAATAATTTATATGTAGCTTTTGCAATCATTTTTCTTAGTTTACTATATTTGAGAATGCAGCTCATTTGAGAATCTTATTTTAATTTCCTTTCAATGGTCATTTAGAGTGTCTGATGCCCAGAAGAGCATGCCAAGATTTATACTCTTCTGCCATCGCCATGTTGCTTTATGCAATAAATAAGGAAAATTGGACTTAATTTAGCAATTCAGCTAACCAAAATGGCTGCCTATATTTAACTTAAGTATCAGCAAAATATTGGGCACACTATTCATTATTATAATGTTCATTTTTTCCTTGTACTGTAATGCACCTGGCCTTGCCATATTTCTTCAGAGCAGTCCCAGGAGAATTATCTGTGTTTGGCAGAAGTCAAGAATTTATGATATGCCTCTTAGCAGTACTATGGTAAATAGCAAAACTGTTATCTTTAGTATACTTCTGTAAGGCTAACTCTTAAAAGTTACATCTGACCTGAGATTCTGCTTTATAGTGCAATAATGCTTTTGTACTACTTTTCAATTGAAAAAGCATTGCCCAATGTAGATCCAGAAAGATCCAGGATTTCTTCTATGTGAGGCATTTTAAAAGAAGTCATAAATACCAAACTGAATTACCATAACTTTACTAAGGCAAACTGAGTTGTGAGATATGACCATCAGTTTCCATTATTATACTGACCTTGGATAAAATCAGTACCATGGTTTAGCAGCAAAAATGTTAATGGGTGATGGATAAAAATATACAATTTGAGACAGTGAACACTAAGTACATTTTTATTTCTCAAGATGAAAACTTAACTATTTTCATGATTCCTCACAGGAACAGGAAAAACATGCTAGTAAATATAATGACTCATTTAATTTTGATTAATAATATATCTTTGGGGCTTGTTTGAAGCCAGGACCTTTGCCATCTTACTTCTGAAAGTATATTAGATGTGTTGAGTTTCAGAACCAGAAAGATCATCAAAGGTAATAAAATCCTGCCTACATTTTAGAGATTAGGAAAAGTCCATGCGGGGTTAAGATCTATACCAAAGTTTAGAGAGCGAATTTAGGGTAGAGCAAGGCTGAGAAATATTCAATTAATCGAAGTTAAATAGCTTTTTTATTGCAGAATTTTTCAGAACCTTAAGTAAATGAATGAGTATTGTGAATTATCTAGGAGACAATATAGTGTATGCAGTTTATCACACTGTTAAAGTGAGAACTATTAATTTGGAGAATACTTATATATAGTTCCATTAAGCCACAAATACTTCATAGTACACAATTTAGACAAATTCTAGAAAACATTGGGTAAAGTTGCATATTGATAATTTATTACAATAAAAATTAGCTTATACTTGCCTTAGCAGTTGGAAAATTCAGATACATTTATTTTATTTTATTTTTTAAATAGTTTATTATCAAATTGGTTTCCATATAATACCCAGTGCTCTTCCCCACAAGTGCCCTCTGCCATTACCACCACCTCTTTTCCCCCTCCTCCTTCCTCCTTCAACCCTCAGTTCATTTTCAGTATTCAATAATCTCTCAGGTTTTGCATCCCTCTCTCTTCCCAACTCTCTTTCTCCCTTCCCCTCCCCATGGTCCTCCATTAGGTTTCTCCTGTTCTCCTGTTAAACCTATGAGTGCAAACATATGGTATCTGTCTTTCTCTGCCTTAATTATTTCGCTTAGCATGACACCCTCGAGGTCCATCCACTTTGCCACAAATGGCCATATTTCATTCTTTCTCACTGCCATGTAATACTCCATTGTATATCTACATACCACATCTTCTTGATCCATTCATCAGGTGATGGATATTTAGGCTCTTTCCATGATTTGGCTATTGTTGACAGTGCTGCTTTGAACATTGGGGTACATGTGCCCGTATGCATCAGCACTTCTGTATCCCTTGGATAAATCCCTAACAGTGCTATTGCTAGGCCATAGGGAAGTTCTACTGATACATTCTTGAGGAAGCTCCACACTGTTTTCCAGAGTGGCTACACCAGTTTACATTCCCACCAATAGTGTAGAAGGGTGCCCATCTCTCCACACCCTTGCCAGCATCTATAGTCTCTTGATTTGTTCATTTTAACCACTCTGACTGGTATAAGGTGGTGTCTCAGTGTGACTTTCATTTGTATTTCCTGATGATGAGTGATGCTGAGCATCATATCATGTGTTTGTTGGACATCTGGATGTCCTCTTTGGAGGAGTGTCTGTTTATGTCTTCTGCCCATTTCTTCACTGGGTTATTTGTTTTTCAGGCATGGAGTTTGGTGAATTCCTTGTAGATTTTGGATACTAGCCCTTTATCTGATATGTCATTTGCAACTATGTTTTCCCATTCCGTTGGTTGCCTATTAGTTTTCTTGATTGTTTCCTTTGCTGTGCAGAAGCTTTTTATCATGATGAGGTCCCAGTAGTTCATTATTGTTTTCATTTCCCTTGCCTTTGGGAATGTGTCGAGTAGGAAATTGCTGCAGTGGAGGTCTAGGAGGCTGTTTCCTACTTTCTCCTCGAGGATTTTGACGGTTTTCTGTCTCACATTTAGGTCCTTCAGCCATTTTGAGTTTATTTTGTGGTATGGTATAAGAAAGTGTTCTAGTTTCATTATTCTGCATGTTGCTGTCCAGTTCTCCCAGCACCACCTGCTAAAGAGGCAGTCTTTTTCCCATCAGATACTCTTTCCTGCTTTGTCAAAAATTAATTGGCCATACATTTGTGGGCCCAGTACTGGGCTCTCTATTCTATTCCATTGGTCTACGTGTCTGTTTTTGTGCCAATACCATACTGCCTTGATGATGACAGCTTTGTAGTAGAGGCTAAAGTCTGGGATTGTGATGCTTCCCGTTTTGGTTTTCTTCTTCAATATAACTTTGGCTAAACGGGGTCTTTTGTGGTTCCATACAAATTTGAGAATAGCTTGTTCTAGTTTTGAGAAGAATATTGGTGCAATTTTGATGGGGATTGCATTGAATGTGTAGATTGCTTTGGGTAG
>NC_043705.1:61452860-61481949 GCF_006229205.1 Suricata suricatta | reverse complement strand
CATGAAGAGTATCATGTCATCTGCGAAAAGTGAAAGTTTGACTTCTCCTTTGCCAATTCTGATGCCTTTTATGTCCTTTTGTTGTCTGATTGCTGATGCTAGGACTTCCAGCACTATGTTAAACAACAGTGGTGAGAGTGGACACCCCTGTCATGTTCCTGATCTCAGGGGGAAAACTCTCAATTTTTCCCCATTGAGGATGATATTAGCTCTGGGCTTTTCATAAACTGTTTTTATAATGTTTAGGTAAGTTCATTTTATTCTGACTTTCTCAAGGGTTTTTATTAAGAAAGGGTGCTGTATTTTGTCAAACGCTTTTTCTGCATCTATTGATAGAATCATGTTTTTTATCTTTTCTTTTGTTAATGTGATGGATCACATTGATGGATTTGCAAATATTGAACCAGCCCTGTAACCCAGGAATGAATCCCACTTGATTATGATGGATAATTTTTATATGCTGTTTAATTCAATTTGCCAGTATCTTGTTGAGTATTTTTGCATCTGTATTCATTAAGGATATTGGTCTGTAGTTCTCTTTTTTTGCTGGTCTCTGGTTTGGGTATCAAGGTGATGCTGGCTTCGTAGAATGAGTTTGGAAGTTTTCCTTCTATTTCTGTTTTTTGGAATAGTTTGAGAAGAATGGGTATGAGCTCTGCTTTAAATGTCTGGTAGAATTCCCCTGGGAATCCATTTGGCCCTGGGCTCACATTCATTGAGAAGTTTTTGATAACGGATTTGATTTCTTCACTGGTTATTGGTCTATTCACGCTTTCTATCTCTTCCCGTTTGAATTTTGGTTGTGCATGTGCATTTAGGAATTTTTCCATTTCTTTTACGTTGTCCAGATTGTTGGCATATAATTTTTGATAGTAATCTAATGATTGCTTGTATTTCTAGGGAATTGGTTGTAATAGATCCACTTTCATTCATGATTTTGTCTATCTGGGTGCTCTCTCTTTGATTTCTAAGGAGCCTGGCTAGAGATTTATCAATTTTGTTTATTTTTTCAAAGAACCAACTCTTGATTTCATTGATCTGCTTGACTGTTTTTTTGGATTCTATGTTGTTTATTTCTGCCCTGATCTTTAATTTCTTTTCTTCTGCTGGTTTTAGGGTGCTCTTGCTGCTCCCCTTCTCATTCCATTAGGTGCTCTGTTAGATTTTTAATTTGCACTTCTTCTAGATTGTTGAAATAGGCCTGGATTGCAATATTCTTTCCTCTTAGGACTGCCTTTGCTGTGTCCCAGACATTTTGGATTGTTGTATTTTCATTTTAATTTGTTTCCATATATTTTTAAATTTCTTCTCTAATTGCCTGATTAACGCAATCATTCATTAGTTAGATGGTTTTTAACCTTCACATTTTTGGTGGTTTTCCAGACCTTTTCCTGTGGTTAATTTCAAGTTTCATAGCATTGTGATCTGAAAGTGTGCATGGTATGATCTCAATTTGTTGTTATTTATGGAGGGCTGCTTATGCCCCAGTATGTGGTCTATCTTGGAGAATGTGCTATGTGCCCTCGAAAAGAAGGTGAATTTCCTAACTTCAGGATGCAGAGTTCTAAATATATCTATCAGTTCCATCTGTTCCAATTTGTCTTTCAGGTCCATTGTTTCTTTAGTGATTTTTCTGTCTGGTTGATCTATCCATTGCTGTCAGTGGAGTGTTAAAGTCCCCTGCAATTAGCACATTGTTATCAATAAGATTGTTTCTGTCTGTGATTAATTGTTTTATCTATTTGGGAAGTCCTGAATTTGGCACATAGATGTTTAAAATTGTTAGCTCTTCCTGATGGAGACACCCTGTAATTATTATATAATGTCCTTATTTATCTTTTGTTACTGCCTTTACTTTAAAGTCCAGTTTGTCTGATATAAGTATGGCTACTCTGGCTTTCTTTTGGCTTCCAGTGTCATGATAGATATTTCTCCATCCCTTTACTGTCAACCTGAAGGTATCTTCAGGTCTAAAATGGGTTTCTTGTAGACAGCAAATTGATGGATTTGTAAAAAAAAAAAAAAATTATGTTTTTTTTTTTAATTTATTTTTTTGAGAGACAGAGAGTAACAGCGTGAGCAGGGGAAGGTCAGAGAGAGAGGGAGACACAGAATCTGAAGCAGGCTTCAGGCTCTGAGCTAGCTTTAAGCCCAGAGCCAGATGCATGGCTTGAACCCACGAACCGTGAGATCATGACCTGAGCTGAAGCCGGATGCTTAACTGACTGAGCCACACAGGCGCCCCTGGATTTTGTTTTTTTTATCCATTCTGCTACCGTGTGTCATTTGTTGGAGCATTCAGTCCATTTATATTATGTTATTATGGAAAAATGTGGGTTTAGATTCATTGAGTTCTCCGTAGACTTCATGTTTATAGTGGTGTCTCTTCAACTTTGTATTCTTTGCAACAGTTCCCTCATTGAGTCTCTCTTAGGATTTCTTGTAGGGCTGGTTTCTTGGTCATGAATTCTCTCAATTTTTATTTATTTGGGAACACCTTTATCTCTCCATCTATTTTGAATGACAGGCTTGCTGGATAAAGGATTCTTGGCTGCATGTTTTTTTGTTCGTTACATTGAAGATTTCCTACCATTTCTTCCTGGCCTGCCAAGTTTCATTAGATAGATCTGTAACCACTCTGATAGGATTCCCTTTGTATGTGAGGGCCCTTTTCCCCCTAGCTGCTTTCACAATTCTCTCTTTATCTTTATATTTTGCCAGTTTCACTATATGTCATGCCGCAGGTCGATTCAAATTACGTCTTAAGGGGGTTCTTTGTACCTCTTGAATTTGAATGCCTATTTCTTCCCCAAACTTGGGAAATTCTCAGTTATAATTTGGCCTAGTATTCCTTCAAAACTTCTTTCTCTTTCTTCCTCTTCAGGAATTCCTATCATATGGATGTTGTTCCATTTGATTGTATCACTCGTGTCTTAAATTCTTTTTTCCTGCTCCTGGATCAATTTCTCTCTTTATCTTTTGGCTTCTTCTTTTGCTACAAACTGTGTCTTCTAATTCACCTATTCTTCTCTCTGCCTCTTCAATCCTTGAGGTGGCTGCCTCCATTTTATTATTCACCTCATTTATAGCCTTTTTTAACTCATCACACCTATTTAGAAAGTCCCTAGTCATTGTATCAGTATCTTCTCTGATGCTTTTTTCAAGCCCAGCGATTAATTTAATGACAATTGTTTTAAATTCTTGTTTAGTTTTGTTATTTAGATCTGTTTTGAGCAGTTCTGTGGCTGCGACTTCTTCCTGGAGTTTCTTCTGGGGAAGAGTTCTTTCTTTTTGTCATTTTGGCTAGTTTTCTGTCTCTTGTCAGTTTCAAAAAGCTCATTGTGCACTATCCACCTGTTAGTATTGCTCTGTTAAAGGAGGCTTATTGACTGTCCAGGGCCTGTTATTTCAGAAAATGTTCTTTTAATGGTGTCTCTCAGTTTCTCTTGTTGTGCCTTTTGTTATATTATTTCCCTACTCAGCGATATTTGGAACTCTCAATCATGCATACTTTGGCTTGTTTCTTGGAGTAGCCCTGAAAATGAAAACAGACAGACAACCACACAGGGAAGAGAAGTATGCAAATGCACAGACAAATCAAACAAACAAATTAAAAGGAGGAAAGGAAGGAAAGAACAGGGAGAAGAAAGAGAAGAAAAGAAGAGAAGAAAAAAATAAAGTGGGGCAGAGACAACAAAGGACAATGGACAATCTAAAGGTGTATAACCAGTCGAGGGGAGAGATAAGGATGAGATAAGGGAGAATATATCTGAATGGCAAAAGAAAAAAAATGAGGGAGAAAGGAAAAAGGAAAATAAAGAGTAAAAATTTAAAAAAATTTAAAAAGTAAGAATGATAATAATAATAATAATAATAAATAAGTACAAATAAAAGCAGCAGCTTCCCCTTGCTGATAGGTGTGGTTTGGTGTACATAAGTCTTTGGGGCTGCCCATGGAGGCCCCGCCTTGGAGGATGAATTGTGGTGCCCCAAGCTCCACTGGAACTAACCACTGCAGGCCACTCTTATGAGTCCAGTCTCCTTGTACTGCAGCTGAGCCACGCTGTATTTTCCAGGCCTGCCTCACTTCAAAATCCTAGTCCATGCACTTTTATGCTACCACAGGTGAGATGTACTCACATTGGTGGCTGGCTTCTTAGCTGGGATATTATAGAGGAAGGGAGCAGTTTCTCTTGGCACCGGCAGTGATTTGCACTGCCGGTGCCAGAGGCGAGGTGCTCTGCAGGAGGTGAAGTGCGTGCCCCCACAGATGCCGCCACAAACTCCCAGCCATGATTGGGTAGGGAGAGGGAGCAGTTTCTCTTGGCACTGTCCAGGATTTGCACTGTTGCTGCTTGAGGCGCCGCAGTGCGCTGCCGGAAGTGAGGTGTGCGCTCCTGCAGCCGCAGCCAAGGTGCTTGCCTCCGTAGCCGCTGCTGCGAACTCTCTGCTGGGATTAGACAGGGGTGGGGGCTGTTTTTTCCCTTGTGCCACCCCGGTTCAGGATTTGCGCTGCTCAGCAGTTATATATGGAGTGAGAGTTTTTCTCTCCGTGAGGGGTTAAATGTTCTTTATTTCTTCTCTAGAGACAGTCCTATGATCATGTTCAGTTTCTCTTTCTCTTCACGTTGTCTCAGGGGCTCCGCGCACTTGCCCCATGTTGGGCTGGGGCTCCCACCTCCCCTGCTCTTCTCAGGCTCGCCCGTTTTCCAATCTCCCCAGTTCACACTCACTCACTCAGGCATCTTTGAGGTTGTCTTCTTTCTGGAGTCTGTATTTTCCACTCTTGCTGATGAGAGTAATGTCCTTCCCAGTTCAATAGATGGGGTGGATGAAGTTTACAGAGCTCCCATTCTCTCCACCATCTTGCCTCCTCTCAGATATATTAATTTTAAATAAAAAATGTTTATTAAATTTATATATATATATTTATATAAAAATATACTTTTATAGAAGTGGTGATAGGATAATTACATCTTTATTTTCCCCTCAACTGTTGTCATAGTCCTCCTCTAATCAAGCAACCACTTTTAAGTGAATTATATGTCCTAACATATATATTCTGAAGTTCATTTAATTATATGTGGCAATATGCACATAATTACTCATGTGCATTTACACGAATTGTATTTGCGTCATAAAATGATAGAATATTATACATAATGATCTTAATCCTCTCTTTGCTCAAAATACATGGTAATCTCTCCAAATCCCTAGTTAAGGTCATTTTTTTTCAAATGTTTAAGTTCTTTCACTCAATAACCAGAGCCTTTTTGATAGACAATTGGTACTATGGCCAGATTTTTACTTTGTGGAAATGCAGATAATATATTCATATAGATAATAGTATCTAGATGTTTTTATTTTTATGGGAAGGACTCAATCCTGAAAGTAGGGTTGCTAGGTCAAGTGATATGTCAACTTTTAAAAAAATTATACTAGCTATTCAAAGTCTTTTGAAAGGCCAAAATAATGTCATATCTAGCAGCAGTGACTATATCCTTTTATTCATATCCCAGCTATCAATAATAACACACTTTTTTATTTCTGCCATCTATATAGGTATATAGTGTTAATAATGGTCTTCAAACAATCCCCAAAGAGGTTAGCAGATCAGTACTTTAATCACTATCTCCTAAACCAGTGGGATAGTCACTTTCTGCTCAATAATTGATTCTGCCATTCTAAGTTTAGGCAAATGTCCTAAAGAAAACAGATGTAGTGACTGTGGAGCTCACATTGATGTACTTCCCTTTGATCAGTCCTTGAAGCATCTCTAGTCCTGCTCATGTTGGTTGCTCTTCATTGTTTTCCTATGGTTCTATTATTCTATTATATAAATTGTCTGCCTTTTTCTGCAGTTGTAAGGAGTAAGGTGTTCACAAACTATACTGTCATGGCTGTACCCCGAAGTCTGTTCTTACAGTTTTTTAATAAGATTTTTTCTTTTGCGATCCATATTTTATTTCTTTAAGCATTTAATATGTAATTATTTTATATTCTGTATCTGTTGCTTCCTATACTTTAACACTTAAGTTTTCTGTTAGCATTTCTTCATTGCACTTTGGTTCCTTTTGTGATTTTAATGTCTCATATTATGAATTACTATTTGGAATGATGTTAATTGAGGGAATTATAGGAATCTCTCTTAAGGAATGATCCCCTGCAAAGAGGACTTTGTTTGATTCTGTTGGGTTTCAGAGGGCAACAAGGGAGAACATTAGTCTTCCAGGGATCCTGGCTTAAAGGAAAAAGTGTCACCAAATCTATCGTGCTACATATCTCATGATTATTCTCTATATGACTATGCTTTTAGTTGCAATTTTGCTCAAGGATTTCCATTTTTTTTCACTTATTTTCTTCCTCTTCCCATTTCAATTTGTAGTTTATTATGATTTTATTTGTGTTTACCAATTTAAAAAGGTGTTCATTTATTTTAATTCAAGTATAATTAACATGCAAGGTTATAATTAATTTCAGGTGTACAAGAAGTGATTCAACAATTCTATACATTACTCAGTGCTTTATCATGATAATAATTGTAGTCTTAATACCTTTCACCTATTTTACCCATTGTGATTTAGGGATTTTTGGAGATTTATCAGGCTTACTGTGGGGGATAATAATGCACTAAGTTGTATCCAATTTAAAGATTTCTTTGTGATATTCTTCAATGGAATTGAATACATTTAATATATTTGAACATTACATGAATTGACATTTTTTAATGTTTATTTATTTATTTATTTATTTAGAGATTGAGAGTGAGAGACAGAGAGAGAGATCGTGCAAGTGGAGGAGAGACAGAGAGTGAGAGGGAAAAAGAGAGACAGCAAGAAAGAGAGAGGGAGAGAAAGAGAGATAATCCCAAGAAGGCTCAGCATGGTCACTGCAAAGCCCCCTGTGGGGCTTGAACTCACAAACTGAGATCATGACCTGAAGTGAAATCCAGAGTCAGACACTTAACCAGCTGTGCCACTCAGCTACTCCAACATACACACACACACACACACACACACACACACACACACACACACACATATAAAGTTTATTTATTTTGAAAGAGAGAGAGAGGGAGATCTAGGGGGGCAAGAACAGAGAGAGAGAGAGAGAAAGAGAGAAAGAGAGAGAGAGAGAGAGATAGCAAGCAGGGGAGGGGCAGAGAGAGAGAGAAATAGAGAGAGAATCCCAAGCAGGCTCCACCCTATTAGCACAGAGCCAGACATGGGGATCCATCCCACAAACTGTGAGATTGTGACCTGAGCTGAGATCAAGAGTTGGATGCTTAACTGACTGAGCAAACCATGTGCCCCTTATTCTGAATTTTCCTATTGAATTTTCTCTTTCTACTTGCTATGCTTTAGGATTCTATTTCATGCCTTTCAAAACATACATATATTTTATTCCTAGGTGCTACTAGGTCTTCCTTCACAAGTATTTTATATAATTTTATATTTACTGTTATATGATGGTTTTAAATTTTTTCTCTAGGGTATTTTTACACCCTAGACTAAATATACAAATAGACTAAAAAGCTATTTGTTTATATTTATATATTATTCCTTTTTGTTTCTTCTTTTTTAATTTCTGTAGAATATTCTTAATTTATCAGATTTTCTTTATTTTTCTAGGAATGTTTAAATATCAATCTAAATGTTTCAGATCTTGCTTTTCCATTATTCATATAAGTAATTTTATAGTTTTATTATTTGTATTATAATTCAAGACAAAATACAAAAGTCAGAATTTGCTTATACAGTTTTGCAATCCAATTACTAAACTGCTTTAGTATTTCCTCAGTTAGAATATCAATTGGTATTTATTTTATGGGCCCAGCACGCTTCCGCTGCACCACTCTGCTCCAACTGGTATTTATTTTAAAACTAATCTTTTAATTTTGTTACTTTACTCCAAATTTATGTTTTTTTAATCAAATCATAAAACATATTTATTGATAAAATATTTAGAGTTTTATTGTAACTTTGCTATGGTAATGAATTATTTTAAAGGTTTCTCTGGTAACAATATCATCTTCTGTTTCCTCGAGTAAATTATCTTTGTTATAGTATAACTTTTTTGAATAATTACTTCTTTTTAATTAAAATTATTTATAATTTTAAGTTAATAACATGTATGAGATTATTGTACAAGGTTTCTTAACCATCCTTGTAAATGTTACAGTTTTTACACTTGGTTTATAAGAAGAATTGGGTATTTCTATCTCTAACATGACATGAAGTAATTTAAAAAATTGTGTAACTTTTTCTTCCTATTAATTTTCTTCTTCTCTCTTCCCTTCTCCTATTCCACCTTCTTCTTCTTTTCCACTTTTTTTTTCTTTTTCCTATTTTCCTTCTTCTCCTTCTCTTTCTTTTTCTCCTCCTCCTCCTCTTCCTCCCCTTCCCTCTCCTCTTTCTTCTCCTCTTACTCCTCCTTTATCCCTTCCTTCTCTTCCTCCTTCTTCTCCTTCCTCCCCTTCTTCTTCTTCTCCTGCTTCTTCATCCTCTTCCTCACCATCTCTTCCCCTTTCTCCTCCTCTTCTTCTCCTTCGTCTTCTTCTTCTCTCTTCTCTCTTCTTCTCCATTCTTCTCTTTCTCTACCTTCTTTTCTTCTCCACCTCTCCTTTTTCTCCTCTTCTTCCCCCTCCTTCTCCTCCTTGTGATCCTCATCTGACCCAGTGGCATTTTGTATAGTATTTGGTTTATTCAAAATGTTTGCTTTTGGTGTCACCTTTGGAATTTATATTTTGTTATCTAATTAAATGTTTATGAGCATTTCATCATTTTTGTATTATTTTTGTTCTTAATCTCCATCCTTGCCTCATTTTTTCTGAATCCACATTTGTAAGGTTTTGATCTTTTGCTTACAATCTGCATTTGATTTTAAGTTAATTTTTAAGAAATTCCTTATTTTTTACTAAATTTCAAATGTTATATTTATTTTAATATTTTGTTTTCTTTTTATTTTTCTATTTTCTGTAGATACTAATGACTTTGAGAAATTATTTGGGCTCTATGTTAACTAAGGACCTCAGTAACTATTAGTGAAAGAAAAAGAGATTATTGTTTCTTAAAATATACATAACATGTCTGAAGGTTGTAGGCTGCAAGTATTGTTCACTTTATATTAATGCCAAGGATCTTTTTAATTCTTTTGCCGTTATCTCTTATTTGTAACATCAATAGTTATCAATATAATCAAAGCCAAAAAGAAAAGAGAGAGAGACAGAGAGAGAGAGAGAGACAGAAAGAGAGAGAGAAGAATATGTAATAACTGGCACAGAGCTTGAGGTGATGAGGAAATCAGACTTTGGCCCATCTTTGTTTGCTAATTCGTTTTTCCAAAGAAGAAATAAATTTTCTCCTATCTTTATAGTAGAAGGTGGTTCTACAAGTTGAAGCCCCACAGAAGTTAAGCTCTTGTCCTCTGTCCTTAGAGATGGAAAGTAGGAGCATTATCTTCTTTTATGGTTACATTTCAAAAGCAGGATTCCCTGGTCCTTGAGAAAGATATTTCTGGATTGCTAACATGGGCAAAGGTTTTTAAAAATATTTGTATAACAAGGGGGCCAGACAAAGAGTTTACAGTTTGTTTTCTAAAGTAAATGCCCTACGAAAAGTGATCAGGAGCCTCCAGTAAGGAAGAAGACTGTGGAAAGTTTAGTTAAACTGAAGGTAGTGTTAAGTCTGTTTGTCACAACCAACTCCTGTTTAGTTTCTGCAGGATTTTAAAATTGGTTAGCTGTTTAGTAGCACTTCTGTCATTGTGGTCTACATATAACTCCTCATGTTCTAGTGATCCATGCTCAAAGGGCCTTGTATCTTTGTTCAACACATTGACAATGCAACATTTGTTTATTGCTTTTTATAAAATTTATTTTTAATGTTTTTATTTATTTTTGAGAGAGAGAGAGAAAGACAGTGTGAGCAGGGGAGGGCCAGAGAGAGAAGGAGTCACAGGATCTGAAGACAGGCCCCAGGCTCTAAGCTAGCTGTCAGCAGGGAGCCTGTTGTGGGGCTGGAACCCACAAACCCATGAGATCATGACCTGAGCCAAAGTTGGATGCCCAACCGACTGAGCCACTCAGGCACCCCGACAATGCAACATTTGAACAGGCAGAGGATAGCTGGAAAAAAAAAATCCCCTTAAGAAAAGGGAAGACTAGGACATACAAAGCAATCAATGATGCCTAGCTCCTGGCACTTCATGATGAAGAGGAAAAATGAGAAATCACTGTCCAGATAAATGTATCTGATAGGTACCTTTCTTCACCTTCCTACCTCCTCAAACTGCAAACTTGTTCTTGCCATCTAGGAAACTCTCTATTATTATTCATCTTCCTGTCTGCTGCTTGTAACATTGGGATGATCTTTCTTATCTTTTTCCTCCCTTGGCTATGAGATGAACTTTGAGAAGAATGTCTTAAATGCTCAGCTTTTGTGTAGGTGATGAAGAGTTGTACATTGTTACACTCCAGAAATGCTGTTATTTTTGCAAAATAGTTCTTTTGAAAAGGTAATGTATTTTAAGGATATTTTCTTCCAGTCATTTCCTGTAAAAGTAATTCTAGCTAAGGATTCTGCTTAAACATAGTCTTTAAAATTTCTTGTCCTTTAGCTTACTAGCGTTTTTTGTTCTATCATGGCCTCTTCCCATAATAGCTGTTGCCCTGAGGCAGTTTGAAATGATAGCCTTGGGTGAACAGACTTCATCTGAATCCTCCCTTTGCCACTTGCTGCCTAATTTTATCAATCTTATCTCCTGCTGTGTTACCTATTTCTTGGCTTTGACTAGTTTCAATTTGGGGTACACACATTGTTTTTTGAAACCCAGCAGGTCCACAAATTATGGGACTCTAAATCACTTAGACTGCAGGCCACATGTGGAGAATTTATCTCTTAGCAAAGCTTTATTTTCTTTTTCTTCTTTCAACTGCTTTCAGAACTTTTAGTTCTTACCTATTTTTGGAGACTTGACTAAAAGCAACTAGAAGTAACCATTATATGCTACCATATGAATGCTCCTACCATTTATGCTAACACCACAGCTTTAGGTGACATATATCCTGTGTGCAACTCAAGGTATAGTAGTGTACGTTTTTACTTACTGTTTTCTGTCACATGTTAATGACTAACATTCTTAAGTTCACACAATAGATGGATCTATGATCTTGGCATCAGTGTGTGTTTGGCTGGAGTGTGTTGGAAAGGGGGAAGTTGTAGGGGTATCTCCTCATTTTTATCAGAACAGAAAAAATATATTTTTCAGAATCTATCCAGGAGGCATCTGCTCCTGTGTCATTGGTCAGAACTTGTAGACATGGGCCCCTTAGCAGAAAGGAAGGTGAGAAGAGCATTTCTTGTTTCTTCAGTCAATGTGGTCAAGCAAAAAAGGGATCAGGAATGAATACTGGGGAAGTCAAATAAGAAATTACATCACATATGAATCCAAAGTTCTCTTAATTTTTAATTTCTTAATAATGAAGATATTCCATTAATTTGCTCTAAATATATCACTTACTGGTAGTATGAAAAATGGTTATTTTTTAAAATTTTGCTAAATGCTTTTTATTTATCTTGATTTCTTTCAGTTACCTGAGGGGTTAGTAACTGTTCTGTCTCTTACCTTCCAAGACACTCGTATAATCACTGAGCCACTATTTTGTACACAGCACTGTGATGTTTGCTTTTTTAAAAATTTATTTATTGTTTATTTTATTTTTGACAGAGAGAGAGAGAGAGAGAGAGAGAGAGAGAGAGAGAGAGAAAGAAAGAGGGAGAGAGCAAGCATGAGTAGGGGAGGGATAGAGGGAGCTAGGGATAGAGGATCCAAAGCGGGCTCAGTGCTGACATCAGCGTGACACTCGAGCTGAACTCATGAACCATGAGATCATGACCAGAGCTGAGCTTGAACACTTCTGTGGATTGAGTCACCCAGGCACCATTGCGTATAGCACTGTGTTAAAAACAAACACAGAAACAAACAAACAAATAAACAAACAAACAACAAAAAAAGAGTATGGCCTGTAAAGATTTCTCCTTGTTGTTATGGTTATGCTGCTCCTGGTGGTGGTGATGGCAGTAGTAATTATAATTTCTCTTTACGTCCAAGAATGATTGATATTTTGGGGCTCCTGGGTGGCTCAGTCAGTTGAGCATCCAACGTCAGCTCAGGGCATGATCTCACTGTTCATGGGTTCAAGCCCCATGTCTGGCTTCAGATCCTCTGTTTTCTTCTCTGGACCTCCCTTGCTTGCATTCTCTTTCTTTCTCTCAGATATAAAAGCATTAAAAAAAATTGAAAAAAAAAGAATAAGTGATCATGGGGTTTTGGAGTGAAGGAGTTTGGAGCTGACACCCAAGACAGAATTCTTGAAAATTTCCTTGGTGCAAAAAAGGCACAGGGACAGGACCTTTGAGCAGAAAGAGCTGTGCGGGGGTTGTAAAGAGTAACTACTTCTATACTGTAAAGTTGATGGAAATAAAGTCAAGAAGAGGTTTCTTAAAGGGATTTTCATATGCTAAACCAGACTCACAGGTTACTGGAGGCCTAATTATTTTCACTCTAAGGTTGTTTTTTCCTCTAGCAAACCATTATCATTAAAATAGTAGGGGGTTCTGGAGATTAGACTATTGATGAGATATTTGTAAACTGATGGGGACGCTATCAGTTTAACCATTTGTTTTCTGTCCTTTCCTTTGTTCTTGGTTAGCCAGGAGTGTCACATCCACCTGAAGAGGGTGGCATGGGGTGCCAGTTTGCATTATGCTCCCTCAACAAGTGATATTTTTGCAAAAGTGAACACATGAAAAATAATGTGCCTTATTGAGCAACAGTTTCCCTTGTATTTATTAAACCAAATTTAATCATTTTATCTCACAATTCCTCCATGTTCTCACTTATTTTTTGACTAGATCTCCCCTATTTTCCAATTTATTTTGATTTATATATTTATTAGCTATATATTTTGGTGCATAGGTATACATAAACCTTATATTTTTGACATTTGTAACTTTTATCATTATGTAATCTTCCTCTTTATCCTGTTGTACCCAAGATTTCTTTATCGTCCCCAAAAACCAGAAACCGCCAGGGAGACCAGTCACGCATGCAAAAGCAAAGGGCTTTATTACGGGTTTAGGCTCACTCTCTGGGGCCTAAACTGGGGCTCACAGACTTTACAGGCATGGTGGATCCTTGCTGAGAGCCCCAACAAAGGTGGGGCAGGGCTTTTATGAGTTTGGGAAGGGGGAGTTACAGGAAATTGTGACATAGGTACAGTGATCCAATCATCATTACACAATATTATTGACAGCAGGTTTATCCAATTACAATTTTTAGAGTGTTAATCAATCAGAGTAGACCCAGGACCCAGGACCCTCACATAGGGTGTAACTAGCCTTAAGCAATAGGCCTGCCCTTAGGAATGTTAAGGGTATTACAAGGGTGGTCCCTCTTGCCTTGGGCAATGTGTGCCCTTCTATTGTCTCAAACCTGCATCCTTACAATCCCACTTTATTTTATTCTTAAATTTCAACCAGCTTAATGTGAATATGGCAAATTCCCCCTTTGTCCACTCCTTTATTTAAAATTCATAATCACTTTATCTTGTTTTTGTTTCAAGAGGTTCATTTGTTTGTTCATTCCGTCCTTCCCTTCTTTTCCCTTTTCAATAAAATATAGCTGAGTTAGGATTTTTTACTATGAAAAAAATTCATTTTTTAATGAATGGAAGAATACAAAATAGTTATTCAACTTTAGTTGTACCAAATGTCATGCTATTTTATTTCTTGAATCTTACTATGTTTCATATGATTTTTTATTCTTCTTTTATTGTTTTTTGCTGGATTACTGTAGTTGCTATTTATTTAGTTTGCTAATAGAATATGCTATATGCTTGAATTGTGAAGGGGTTCAGAAGAAGTCTCCCAAAAATGTGCAACTTTTATATGTGGATTATTTTGAGGAAATATAATCAAGATGCAGCAGATCCAAGAGAAACTTTCCTTTTCCCTTAAATGTCTGAAATAATTTAGACAGAGAGTCCAGTTCAAAATAGAACCATTGCTTGAGAGAACTAATGGCAGCAGGGCTTAGAGATAAAATTTCTCTCTGGGTCTCCTTTTCTCTGCAAGGCATGGCAAATATTTGTTACTTTTCCCATCTTCCCATGAATTGTCTTCCTCCCTTTTTCTTGGCTCAGAATGGAAGGCTCAAATAACTTCCCTAACAGCCTGTGGATCTCATATTCTTATGGGACCTTCAAATGTATGTAATTAATTTTTTTCTCCTATCTGCCCTTAGCTAATTTGATTATTTACACCAGCTGAAGAAGCAAGAATAGTAGGGAATTTTTTTTTCATCCCCAGTAACTATTAGTACTTATTCAAAATGATTTGAGGGGCATCTGGGTGACTCAGTCGGTTAAGTATCAGCTTCAGCTCAGGTCATGATCTCATGGTTAGTGGGTTCGAGCCCCGCATTGGGCTCTGTGCTGACAGCTAGCTCAGAGCCTGGAGTCTACTTCAGTTTCTGTATCTCCCTCTCTCTCTGACCCTCCCCTGCTTGCACTGTATCTCTCTATCTCTCAAAAATAAATAAAAAACATTTTTTAAATGATTTGAGTATTTTCTATGTGTCAGGCAGTCTTCTAGAAAGATAAGATAAACAAAAGAGAGGAAAAATGAATCTCCTCTATGGAGTTTTATTTTTTTTCCAATTTGTTATTTAAATTCCAGTTAGTTATCATACAATGTAATATTAGTTTCGTGTAGAATTAAGTGATTCAGCACTTCCATACCAATACCCTGTGCTCATCACAAGTGTACTCCTTAATCCCCATCACATATTTCACCCATCCCCCTGCTCACCTCCCCTCTAGTTACCCTTAGTTTATTCTCTATAGTAAGGAGTCCATTTCTTGGTTTTCCTCTTTTTGCCCTCCTATGTTCATTTGTTTTGTTTCCTAAATTCTGCAAATAAGCGTTTAACTTTTTGAGGAACTTCCTTACTGTTTTCCAGAGTGGCTGTACCAGTTTGCATTCTATGGAGCTTTATTATAATCAGATTCATTTTATAGTCTGCTGTCATCTAAATATTTGTGTTATACCAAAATTCTTATATTGAAATCCTAATGCCTGCTATAAATGTATTGGGATGTGTGGGTCCTTTCTTATGTCTACCATTGTA
Source organism: Suricata suricatta (assembly GCF_006229205.1). Lineage (NCBI taxonomy): Eukaryota > Metazoa > Chordata > Mammalia > Carnivora > Herpestidae > Suricata > Suricata suricatta. The sequence goes on along the minus strand of NC_043705.1, from coordinate 61,466,760 downwards.
TAACTATTTTGTATTTTTCCATTTACTTTTTTTAAATGTGTTTCATGTCTTTTAATGAGATTCATGTTCTTTTAAAATAGACCTGAGATCCCCTTTGCCCTCTTTCATCCTGTGAGGACACAGTGAAAAGTTTGCTATCTGAAACACAGAAGAGAGGCTTCCCTGGCATTTGATCATGCCAACACCCTGATCTTGAACTTCCAGCCTCCAGAGCTGTGAGCAAAACATCCATGTTATTTATAAGCCACCAAGTCAGTAGTATTTTATTACAACACCTGGGACAAACTAAGACATTATCATTGTACAAAGCCAAGAAACTATATCTCTTACTAAAGTGCTCTATTTTTCACTGTCTTCAAACCCCACAAGTTGAGCCATTTTGAAAAGCTTTCTTTTCTTCTCCCTACTCCATCCTAAATAAAACCTTTGGTATACTTTCTTTCCTTTTTTCAACATTCATCTCTGAATTTTATATTTACTTCTATTATTAATTTTTACTTTCAGTATGCCCATTTGGTTTCAAGAATTCTCATGTCAATTTTTGGTATAATACAGACACTCCATTTTTCTCCTTGTATAGTCATTACTCATAACTATTTCTACTTTTTCTCATGTTTCTTGATTGTAAGGTCCTTGTTCTGTTCATTTGTTGTTTGATCATAGTCCTTTTTTGATCAGTTTTTGTGGATGATGTATGCTGTTCCCAGAGCTATCTAAATCTTCCATTTTTACAAATGCTTTTCTTTACCTTTGTTGGCATATGTTGTCTTGGGTTAGAGCTATGGGGTTGCAGCCTGTTTCTCTTTGTAAACATTGGTCTCCTAACTTTCATTGTTGCTTGAATATTCTGAAGTCAGTAGTCTTATGATTTCCAATTTACATGTGAGGAAATGAGGCCTAAAAGAGACACTGTTTTACTCAAGTCATAAACTATGACAGAACCTAATTCCCCACAAACCTTATTAACCCATGGTTTTAATTGCTGTATTCTATTTCAATTTTGTGGACTGGAAAAAAGTAAAGGGTCCTGTAAGTTGAGAGGCATGTGGGAAAAAGCAAATTTTTTTTTCTGGCTTAGAGCCTTGTTTGCTTGTTATTTTTGCCTAGAGTATTCTTAAATTATTCTTTGACCAGTTGCATCGGTATTGTTCAGATCTCAGTTGAAATATTTTTTTCTCAGAGATGCCTTCCTGGACCTGAGGATGTAAATAAAATAGCTATCAAATAATATGCATTCATCTGTTTATCTATATCTATATCTATCTATCTATCTATCTATCTATCTATCTATCTATCTATCATCTATCTATCATCCCATTAGGATGTAAACCTGGTCTTCCTAGTTCTCTGTTCTATTTGTATTGTAAAGAATATGTGTACTATTTATCTCTGGTTCCAGGAGTGGAGCTTCTCAAATCCTTCAAATTTCCACATTAAAATCAGTGTTTTGTTATATATGAGCCTTTTGGATCATATGTGAGTTTATGCTAATAAAGTAATTCTAGAAACATAATACAGCTTGATTCAACTAGAATAGGGGAAGGCAAGAAAGCTCTGCATTCTGGGCCCTTTAAGACTGTGCCTGTATGTGTCTTCATTTGGCTTTTCTGATTTGGATCCTTTTTATTAAAACTGTTAATAGGAAATAAGGGGCTTTCCTGAGATTTGTGTGTGGCACTAGAAGTGGCCAATCTTGAGGGGAACTATGGAAAATCCCCAGATTTATAGTCGTTTGGTGAGAAGTGCAGGTGGACTGAGAACCCCATTTGTGCCTGGCATCTGAAATGTGGGCTGTCTTGTATAGGACCAAGTCCTTAATTTGTGGGGTCTGCCCTAACTCTGGATGGTTAGCATTCAGAATTGAATTTTAGCACACCATTAATATAGAACATATCATCAACACTTTGAGCAAGATCAGACACATTTAATTTACTAATTTAAAATTTGTTGGATAATTTACCAATGGAAGGTTGGAGTAAACTATACAAGTCTCTTAGCCCATGGATTTATTTTTTTTTAATTTTTTAAATGTTTTTATTTATTTTTGAGAGAGAGAGAGAGAGGCAGGGTGAGCAGAGGAGGGTCAGAGAGAGAAGGAGTCACAGGATCTGAAGACAGGCTCCAGGCTCTGAGCTAGCGGTCAGCACAGAGCCTGACTTGGATCTTGAACCCACTAACCGCGAGATCATGACATGAACCGAAGTTTGCTTAACCGACTGAGCCACCCAGGTGCTCCACCCATGGATTTATTTTTAACTTGTATTCCTGAGTATCATGGCTACACTGCAGCCTACAATAGACATCTAGATACTGTTTCCTGTGCATAAATTGCATCTTGACTGTACATCAGAAAAGCAGTGTTCTGATTATTGACACCTTTTATCTGTTGAGATGTTAGTCCATTGCCTCTTTCCTACCTGCTTTCTGCTGTCATCACTAATAATGTTAAACCATACTTCATTTGGGATTCTTTTGATCTCCTCTTTATAATTGTACTAAATAGTAGGTCCCTTTCTCTATAATTGCCAAATTAGATATACTCACAATACCAAGTAACCCATATTTTCTTGCATCCCACATACTTCAAACATGTGTTAACACTGCATAACATTGTAATGTGAGGACTTTTTGAGACACTGTCTTTAAGGATATCTCTTTCTCCAAATCTCTTTCTTTCTCTCTAGCCTCTTTGTCAAAAGTCAATTTTTTTCAAAAGTACAATTATCATCCATATTTCACATTCAAAGTAATATCATCTGTTGTTTTCAGAAAAAAAAATCTAACCATTGACAAAGAATTTCAGGCAATAAAATAGAAATTTCTGAGCTTACTCTTTCTGGTATGTAAATTGCTTAAAACTAAGAAATGTGACAGAAAACACTAATTCTTTCAGCATTAGGCATATTGCCTCTGCAGTGAAGAAACCCAAAGACTCATCATACTGTCACAAGTCTATTGTTAGGCTCAATTATATACATCAAAGCAAGAAATATGATACAAAGATTAGTGTACTTAGAAAAATAGTAATGAGTACGCTTTTCTTAAATTATATATAAATAGGCCTTTGAGTAAGTCAAACAAAAGTATTACTTTTAGAAAACATACATATTTTCTTAATGTAAACAACTTTTTTCATGGTAGAAATTATGTTCTAAACTTGAATATAATTCTTTCTTGATTGGTGTTATATTCAGCTTTCAGGTTTCAGCAGAATATTGTTAATCTTTAAGATAACTACTGTTATTTTGCTGCTCAAAGATATTCTTATATTTAAAACCACTGATTATATAGGACTCTGACCTAGAAAATCTCCTAGTGGGACTCAAATAACTCTATTTACATAATAACCATATAATAGCACATTATCTTTTACTTCATTTAAACAGCAGTGCCGTATGTTTTACCATCTGAAATGTCTGACAAAAAAAGTTAGGCTAATTCCAAAATTAATGACAAAGATTAAATAATAAAAAAAGACAGTATGTGTATAAGAGTGATCATATCTATTCTGACCATAATAGACATACATAATGATAAATATGAATAATTGGGACTCTAAAGAGGTACTAGCCTTCCAACATGTATTCTGCTTTATGTGTTGTAATACTTGAAATTCTACTATTAAACCAGATTCCTTCAAGTCCTCTCTTGTTTTACTTTGAATAAATGATATTAGTAAATATTTTGAAAATAGCTTCATTTTTATAACATAAATTATAGCACTGATATTTGATCTTAAGTATTTTAAGGGGCTTGGGCGGTCAGTCAGTTAAGTGTCCAACTTCAGCTCAGGTCATCAAGATCTGGAAGAACTTAACAATGGTGAAAGTCAGAAAAATATTGCCTTTTTCTGGATGGTGAATCAATTAGAATGAGGTACAAACAAACATTCTGCATTAATGGAATGATGAAGTTGTTGGTTACTTGAAAACATTCTTTGTCAAATACCAATTTTATATTTAAGATCTGTGAATTTCACTGTAAAAAATATACTTCTATGTAAGAGGAAGATATGACCTATGTCTTTCAAATGGTATACCCTAGAACCATAATATCACATAAAGCCATTTCAATCCTTCATAAATTCATTCATTCATTCAGAAGATACTTATTGATTATATACTTCATTTGATTATTTGTAAAGTTGAAGATAGCCTGTGCTTTCTTAGAGAAGAGATAAAGGGGTCTGAAGTTCATTTTATTGGAAATATGGGATGGAATGTTTCATGGGGATTAGCAAAAGAAAACTTAAAAAGGCAAAGGAACCTGTACCTCAACTACAATTCACATGAGCCCAGAGCTCTCTGCTTTTATTTTTTTCTTCTCATTTATAGCTGTATTAGGAAAGTTTTATGCTTTTGATTATTTGTTTATTTTTAGAATAATTAAATACACAAAATTGTTTTGGTTTCTCAAAGCAAAAATGATTTAAACAAAAGTTATTTAAATCCTAGATAAGCTAGGTTATTTATTTTTTTTAACAGCACACATAATTTCAGTCTTGGTTCAATAAGTGAAGTACATTTTTTTCAACCAACATTTTTTTTTTACTCCTAATACATATTCTGTGTTCTGGCCCTAGTGAAATACTGAGATTTGCAATTTCTCTGTCTCACCTTTTAAAATTTATCATCTGCTACTAAGGAGGTAAAGAGTATGGAAAGAAGGAAGGAGAGATCCAAGGAAGAAATTGTAGTTTGTAAAATTTTCCTGCCTTTGTTTGAAACTCAAGCTTATACCTTATTTATAAATATCCAATTTGGATTGGCTATTCTTTCCATGTGTTCTAATCATGTACACAGATCACAATACATAATAATAAACATTATTATATATTATACATATACATAATTGTGTTAACCCGCAGGCCTGGTACTGCTCGTCCTCCCCGTCCGCTTCCACCCCAGGCTGGAGCCGCACTTGCGGGTGCCCAGTGCGCTAGCTCGCCCGGGTCCAGGCGCCCTCGTCCTGGCTTTGAGCGCGCCTCCATCGCAGGTCCTTCACCTGAGGGAGGGAGAGAAAAACAGGGCAGGAGGGAGACGCAGAGAGTGAAGACAGCACACGGTTCCGATCAAGCCTCTAGCTTCTTTATTCTTCTTCTTCTTCTCCTTTTTTTATTAAGAAAATAATTCCTCTTATATAGACTTTTGGGGCAGAGAACTGACCCAGATCGGTTACCAGGTAAACAAAGTCAAATGCCTATCAAAAGAAGCGCCCAGACTTGCCTCAGCAATGCTGGAAAGGGGGGAGTTAGCACTGAATAATCCAAAATGCGGTTTTGATCTTTTGTGTACCTTGGCCACTCTACGTCTAGCCCAGCATGAGGGACGCCAAAATCTTGGACCAGGAAATGGCAATCTCCAGCCTCCAGATGCAAGTCTTGTTTACTGGTTCACTCCCTGGAGAGTGATAATCCTTGCCTGAGGCAGCCAGAAAACTTGGTGGCTTCTGACACATAATAAACATATATACAATATATATTATGTATTGTATAATACATAATAAACATTATTATATATTTGTCTACATGTTGCTATCTACAGTAAGTTTTATACATTAACACATCTCCAGAACTTTGCATATGGCAACACTTGATTATTTATTTATTGAAATAATTAATATGTCTCTCTAAATGTTAATGATTTCAAAATATGGCCTTATCAATTTATTATTATCTCCATGATATAGTTGAAATTGTGGACTGTATTATTAGGGGCTGTGAATTCATTATTGTTCTAAATGTTCAATAACATTTTGTATGGTCTTGCTAGATTCTACATATGTGAAATGGTTTTTAAGTTTATTGCAGAAAGTACATATGCTAGAATATATTCCAATAAGGAGTCACATTAACAATAAACTATTTGAAGGCTAAAAATCATGAGTAATGATAAAATTCAAAATTAAGTATTCAAGAATAAGAAATAAAAATCAAAAAAATGTCTCTAGAAACACACATACATACACACACACTCTTCCAATTTTTGAAGAATTATTCAGTTGAGTGTTAAAGTAATCTTATAATACTATGTGTATATTAAATATTTAAAAAATCACTGTCTTGCTAAGAACCTAATGCCACCTTGAAATCTTTCATAAAGTTAACAATCTAAAACTAGTCCTTAAATTATGAGAATGTATTTACAGACAGTCTTATATTTTTGAAGGCAAATAGCTTAGACAAACTTATATACTAAAAATGATGAATTAATAGTGACCAAAAAAACCAATGTATGCTACAGTTGATTTTACTCCTTTGACAAAATAAGTAATTAATACATAAAACAAAATGCATTTTTTGTTATGTTAGGATTTAACATTTTTATTTCTTTCTAAAACATTATACATTTTATAAGAAATATATTGAGCTCTTTCCTTAGTATAAATATAATTAAAATATATTTCAATTATTTTAGTGTTAGTCTATGATATTTTATTTTTTTAATTTTACACATCTTCATGAACTCCTTTCACCTAAATTGTCCTCAGTATGTCATTTGGTTTCATATGTGTTGCCACTGACCATGTAGTCCTGTTTTACGTGAATCATCAAGGTCCAGAAGAAACATTGCTTCAGCACCTGTTTCTGCATTGCGTTTTATTTACCACAACATCAAGTGTAGTACGTTCCATTTTCTTTGGCTTTCAGCAACAAAAGCCAGAAACATCACTAGACTTCCCAGTGCTGTTGGAAGCAGAATGCAGTACAAGCCTTGTGGCGACTAGCACTGTTTGCCTTCACCTAGTCTTTGCATCAAGTGATGGATCAAAGGTGTAACTGAAACTGAGCTGAAAGAAAATTCTGATCGAAACTCAAATACTGTTAATGAAGGGGTTTTGGTCTCAGAATAACCTGAGAGGGAAAAGGGAAAAAAAAAACACATGCCCAGAAGAAGAAGTGAGCATGTTTTTTGAGTAAGTAGATTAAATATGCTTTGAGTTTTGGTGCAATATATGTCTTCTAAAAACAAAGCTGTGTAGAAATTCTTCACATGTTCAATGTATATGTATGTATATGTATGTATACATACATACATACTTATATTTGTAGGGATTATAGAAAAGTGAATATATAAAATTTTTTATAAAGTAATTATAGAGGAGAAAGAGTGGTTGATTAAAATTATGAAGTATATGCAATGAGGCTATAGAATTATGAGTCCTCTTATGAATTATGTACTACATAACTATAGAAGAAAATATTAGTTTAGTTGAGAACAAAGGAATAAAAGTACATTATTAAAGCCTTTTAATGTATATGCTTAGGAACACCTGGTAACTGAGTCAGTTAAGCATCCAACCCTTAATTTCAGCTCACGTCATGATCTCAAGGTTCATAGGATATAGCCTTGCCTTGGGCTCTGTGCTGACAGCAGGGAGCCTGCTTCGGATTCTCTCTCCATCTCCCTCTACCCTTCCCCAACTCATGTGCTCTCTCTGGTCTCTCTCAAAATAAATAAATAAACATTAAAAATAAAGTATGTGCTTAAAATTGTTGTAATAAACTGGTTAATCTATCTGTGATTATTAATATGTTGTTTTATAAAACTCATTCAATTTCCTTCCATATGTGAATATGCAACAAGATAGCAGATATAATAAGGGGAAAACAGGGATAACCAAAACATTAAAGTTGATTTTAGGTGGCATATTGTTTAATACTGCTTTTGGTCCTTTTAAGAAGAAATATATAAAACCAGGTCCATGAAAGCAAAAAAATAGAGGCTAAGTGGAGGAATTTTCAAAATTAAGTGATACAGCCAAAATCCTAAAATATTTTTAAAACATTAATTCAAAAAAAACCTAATATTTTTAGCCTACAGTATGAGTGTAGGTTCATGTTAGTGAACATTAACGGATTTAAGTTAGGACTATATATCCCTACCCTAAGATTTTATTATATATATATGTATATACATAGACTTATGTATATATATATTTATATTTATATCCTACCCTATATAAATATATATATACATCTAGGATAAAATGGATAATGGAAAAAAGAGGAGAAAATTGAGGAAACTGACATAAGGGTATTTATATTTTTCTCTTTTCTATTGCACCACAATAAACAAGTCATTTTTATATGTTATTTGTATTGGGTTTTCAGTGATGGTTAATATAGCAGAGATGGCAATATAAATCAACTGACATATCCAAAATCACTGAGCTAGTAAATGGGAGAACTGCTAATGCAAACCATACCTCAACACTGAGTGTATTGTTCTTTCAATACCAGTTACTTACTGATGGGGTAACCAAAAGAAATAAGCATTTCTTTTATAGTAGAGTCGAAAATTTGTTTACAAATGTTCTCAAAAACTGTAGTTTGCATGTTTTGTTTAATTTAATCTTGTCTTAATTGGAAACCACTTATCCCTTTCATAAGGGTAACTTAAAGTTGTGGTAATAAGAGAAACAATTTTTCAAAGTGTTCAGCTTTTCAAGTATAAAAGCTCACGTTATTAAATTTCCCATTCTTTCCAGGATACCTCGTAAATGGTAAGGAATGGGTAGAGAAGAAGAGATGATGGCCTGTTGTGGCACTGGAAATAAGAAGCTGTCAGATCTCACAGAATCCTCTTGATGGCTCGTATGTTTTCATAGCAACATCGGCTGTATGCTTAGTCATTGCAAAACCAGCCCTCATTTGTGCTGAAGTTAGTAGTTTGTGAAAGTTGGGCTTTCTTACTTTGTGCTTGCCAGTATCTAGCAGACTTGCCTGGCTGCTTTGTCTTTTCCCCAGCTCCTCTTGGAATTCAGAGCATTCTTCACACATGAACCAAGGTCCAATTCTGACTCCCATTTGTTCTTCAACTAGACAAGTGGGTTCCCTCTTAGCTTCTAAAGGCTTCTCTATGGCAAATGGCTCTTGAAAATTCCCTTGACTAATATCTCAGATGCTTCTTAGACACACTCATATTAGAACAGAATCAAGGGCCACTCTGGAAAGATAAATATTGTCTACTTTCTGTTTAATTATAAATAACACTAGAGTTAATTTACTGTGGTTGGAACCCATATATTAGAGCGTGGCAAAAGTGTCCACATTGATGTAGTCTCCCGAATTATCATTTTTCTCTAAAGCCATTCTCCTTTCTAGGCTCAACCTAGAATGGAGGAAGGGCAATGAGGAAAGAAAATGAGAATCTTGTCATTGTTTCTAATATTCCCTTTTTCAATTCCCCACCTACTCATTTTAACAAAATATCTGGTTGTCCTTTAAGTAGTACTCTGATCTCATTCATGATACCTGCTTCTAAATAAGATAAATGATACCATAAAGGAATTTATAATGATAATGATACTACTACTACTACTACTACTACTACTACTACTACTACTATTCCTACTGCTATTATTTCTAATCCTATGCCTGGCTTGAAAACCTATCAAAATTCTTTTGAATTTTCAGAAACTGAACATTGTATTTAAATTTTCATTAGTGTTATAACTATCACTGTTGGCTTTCTGTATTCCCCTTTCCTCTACTCAAGAACATATACAGAACTATTGAGTTGAAACATAACAGAAACGTAAAAGAAAGAAGACTAGCATGGCTACTCTTTTCTTATAGACCTAGATGACTAGCCTCTACAGTTATATAGATTAATTCTATAGATGACTATGAATTTCCAGTATATGGAGTAATATACTAGAACATAGAGGGTGGAACATGATATAATATGAAAATTGTAGTATCTGTATGAAAACCTCTAGGAAATAAAGTGTACTTCCTTGATTATCGTTATCTATTAGTTCTTATAATGGTAATACCTATTGTTTTCTATATTTCTTGCTGAATTAAAAACATGCTGGCTTCTCCAAAAGTCAAATTTCCTTCTTGCTAGTGCCATAGCTTTACTACTGTAAAGAACCTTTCACCTAAGTTTTCTTTACTACTAATAAATGTATTTATGGATAAAGTGAAGGATAGGGATTAAAAATAATAATAGGGGCACCCATGTGGCTCAGTCAGCTGAGCATCTAACTCTTGATTTCAGCTCAGGTCATAATCCCACAGTTCATGGAATCCAGCCCTGTATTGGGCTCCATGAGCATGGAACCTGCGTAAGATTGTCTTTCTCTCTCTCCCTCTGCCCCTCTCTGCAACTCGTTGTCTCTGCAAAATAAATTAATAATAATAATAAAACAGGAAAAAGTGGAAGAGTTAAAGTTCAGCTAATTATTTCTATGATAAAATCTAATACACTTGAAGTCATTCCTTATAGAAAATGGATGTATGATTTCATATGCATTTGTAGGCTGACTGTAGTATGTTTTTTAAATATCAAAACATTTATTATAGGTGAATTGAGAATATTTTTATGATGAGAGAGCTGTTGGTTAATTTTAGAGGGTATACATATGGAAACTATTACATGGAAAATTTCTTTATGCAAATAATTATCAACTATCACTAGTTAAAAATACAGATGTTATTATTGCATTTTTACCCACTTTTTAAAAGTTTATTTATTCTTAACATTTATATATTTATTTTGAGAGTGAAAGAGAGACAGAGAGAAAGGAAGCATGAGCAGAGGAAGGACAGGGAGAGAAGAAGACAGAGAGAATCCCCCAAGCAGCCTCCACGTTGTCCTGCAACAGGCTTTGTAGGACATGGGGTATGAACTTACAAACCATGAGATCATGATCTGAGGTGAAACCAAGAGTCTGAGGCTTTAACTCATTGAGCCACCCAGGTGGACCATGACCCACTTTTAAAAAGCATTACTTGGGGCACCTGGGTGGTTCAGTCAGTTAAGTGTCCAGCTTCGGCTCAGGTCATGATCTCACGGTTCATGGGTCAGAGCCCCGCATCGGGCTCTGTGCTGACAGCTAGCTCAGAGCCTGAGCCTGTTTTGGATTCTGTGTCTCCCTCTCTCTCTGACCTTCCCTTGCTCATGCTGTCTCTTTCTGTCTCTCAGAAATAAAAAATTAAAAAATAATCATCTTTTGTCCAGAGTTTGAAGGTAACATAACATTTTATATCATTATGATATAATATGTATTAATTTATTTCATATATAAAATCTAAAAATTACATATATTATAGATTTATTTTAAATGCATTATACACACACATATCAGATACTTCTCCAGAGTGAGTCTAATATAATATTTTATATCACTAAGATTTATAAATATATAGATCTATTAACTATAATATAAATCAAATAAGATACTTGAAATTCTGTCTGATATCGGTCAAAGCGTATGTTAATTCAGCAAGCCACAAGTGAATAACTAATTTATGAATTCAGAATGTATAAAGATGCATCAAACTTAGTGCACACTATTCAAAACTTAAATATACTGGGCAAGAGAAGAACATAGATAATTACGATGTATAGCAGAATAGGAATGCTGTCATAAAAGTAGAAACAAAGATGCCATACAGAGAAGGAAAAAATATATATTATGACCCTTGTTTATTATGGGTACATCATAAAGTAGAACCTATGCAGATATGTTCATTTCATATAAGATGTCAGTGCATGATATACTGATTTATAATGTCAGGCTCTCTAATACCTGACAACTGATTAATAGCATAGCACCAACTCTTAATATTTCTTCCAAAAATAAAACTGAGGGGGGGGAACACTAACATCTGTTTTTCAGTTCCAAATGATTTCCACACAAAGGTCACTGAAAAACTGTAATAATCAATGTGTTTCTCTTAAAACTGTTGAAGATTTTCAGGCCAATATATCAAAGAACACAAATTCATAAAGGTGTTAGTGGGCAGTAAAATATTTAATTTGATCTTGATACATGAATATTAATATATTCTCCTTCCTTCTTAAGCTCAATTCCAATTGCAGAACTTTCATGTTAGGAAATGAAGTTAAATGGGACTTATTTGTACATTATATATGCATTCAGCTAGTAGAGTGCTTTCTCAAAAACTCTTTTCCTTTCTACAACTGTCTAAATGGAATTTATAAACTAATGAGAAAATAATAGTTAATGCTGGGATGAAACTGTGGATAGAATTTTTTATTAAAAAAAAAGATGTAGGGGCACTTGGGTGGCTCAGTTGGTTAAGCGGCTGGCATCGGCTCAGGTCATGATCTCGCGGTTCTTAGGTTCGAGCCCCACATCGGGCTCTGTGCTGACAGCTAGCTCAGAGCCTAGAGGCTGTCTTCAGATCCTGTGACTCCTCTCTCTGACCTTCCCCTGCTCATGCTGTCTCTTTAAATAAAAACATTTAAAAATTAAAAAAAAAATAAAAAAAGATGTATATATACTTATCAGTACAGATTCCCAACAACAATCACATTTATTTTAATTTGAATTGCAGTATCATGTCATACTACCTTTTGAAGTAATATAACCATGTATCTCTTTTACAGAATCAGTACAATTTACACACATGCCTAATTTATTCCGAAGTGTTGTTATAGGAATCATACATTAAAACATAGAACTTCCTTTCTCCCAGAAAACAAACAGAATTTAAATGTCTCAGTGATGAGAGTTTGCTTTGAATATAAATTTTAGGATAAATTGTATTTTGAATAAGTCTTTTCAAAGAGATAGCAATTCATTTCACTGTTATTTACCTATAAATTTTATTATAACAATTTTAGAAAGAATATCAACACAGTAATTCTGAATTCAAAAGGATTAGAATAAAACGGCTGACTAAATGCAGAACTATCTGCTTTTTGGTTAATTATTAAAAACAATCAATGACATGTTGCAAAAATAGTGGTAAGCTAAATAGTAATATTGAATCACTTTAATGAAAGGATTGGAACTTTGATCTGCATATAAATTAGTATGCTAGAGAATCTTCTAAGATAAGAGACAGCAAATTTCCCCAAGTCACAGGAGGCTGATACTCTTGAAAGAGTAGGTGATATCCCAGACTCAGCAAGGCCCTGCTTCATTGCTCACTATTCTGCCTTCAATGAAAGCAGTGCCCTTCATTTTGTTAGCAATGATCAATGTACATGCACAATAGAAAAGACTAGAAATAATGGAAAAATACATTTGAACATAAAATTGTTAAAATTAAGTTTAATTTTTGAAGAGGAACAAATCACAGTTCAGGAATAGTTTAACTGTTTTTCTGTTTTGAAATCTTAATATATGATTTGATAATCATTGAATTTCTCTTAATATTCATTATTAGGGAGATTTAAAGTAGAGCTGACATATATACAGGAGTAGCTAAATTAAATTCAGAGTGGTTTGAGCCAGATTTGTCTTCATACATCTACAATATGAAGTTACTTTATTAAAACATTAGTTCTAAAGTCACTAGCTGTGAATGGAGTGCTGCTAAAATGTTGTTATAGGTTATTATATCGTTTCCCATCCATTTGGAAAAGCATAACAAGAAATAAAGACTTGTGATTCCTTTATGTCTCTTTCTACTTCCCCCTAAAATCTTGGGGTGCCTGGGTGGCTCAGTCGAGTAAGGGTCTGACTTCAGCGCAGGTTATGATCTCGTGGTTTGTGAGTCCAAGCCCCGTGTTGGGCTCTGTGCTGAGAGCTCAAAGCCTAGAGCCTGCTTCAGTTTCTGTCTCTCACTCTCTCTCTCTCTCTCTCTCTCTCTCTCTCTCTCTCTCTCTCTCTCTCCCCCTCCCCTGCTCATACTCTCTCTCTCAAAAAAAAAAAGATTAAAAAAAATCTTAACAAGAATAAAAACCAAAAAACATGATACCCCTTTCTTGCCTGTATTCTCTTTATTTTCCTTCCATATCAGAGTCACTTGTTTTGTGCTATGTACTTTTTTTATTGCCTTTTTCCTCAGTCTATACTTAAAATCATGGTGTCATAGTCAATTTTTTTCTAAATTTATACTCTGTTTGGAAATCACAGTCCCTTCAATTCTTGCACTGTATTCAGCAAGCTTATAACTTCCAAATATGTATTTCCA
>NC_043705.1:61338371-61452760 GCF_006229205.1 Suricata suricatta | reverse complement strand
TCTCTTTATTTTCCTTCCATATCAGAGTCACTTGTTTTGTGCTATGTACTTTTTTTATTGCCTTTTTCCTCAGTCTATACTTAAAATCATGGTGTCATAGTCAATTTTTTTCTAAATTTATACTCTGTTTGGAAATCACAGTCCCTTCAATTCTTGCACTGTATTCAGCAAGCTTATAACTTCCAAATATGTATTTCCAGCCCCTTTTCACTCCTGAGCGTTAGACCCATATTTTCACCTATTACCTTTCCATTTCTTATAAGCATTTCACACTGGCATGTTCACAGCAAGCCCATTTTCTCATTTCCTGCTCAATATCACTGTTTCCAAATTCTGCTCATCACTGTATGTTTTTGGCCTATAACAGATAACATTGTATGTACCGGATATAGACATATAAATTGATGGCTTTAAAGTTCTATTGTATAACTTTTTTTTTTTGCTAATCTTTGAAGAAAATCTTTCCTTTTATTCTAACACCTCAAAATGTCTTAATGGTTTGTCTTTCCTATGTAATGTGATCTGCATTGTTCAACTTTGTCTCTAAACTAATTCTGGAATAGCCCCCAGACTGACATCTCGCCTATACATTTTTTCCACTCTCCATATAGATTCAAGTCCCAAGTTATTTGAGGTTCTACAAAATGTACGCATCTATCAAATCACATAGACAATTTTACAGTGTGAATATCTTCCTGTTTAAGAATATATATATTAAATATATTGGTGCATGAAAAAGTTCTGGTAGATTATATGAATGCCAAGTATATGGTAGATACACAAGGTCAGGCCAAATTTAAGGATGAGAGGAGACTTTACTTCTGGAGGGATAAATGGAAAGCCATTGGCAAGCATGTGTGTGTGTGTGTGTGTGTGTGTGTGTGTGTGTGTGTGTGTATACATATACATGGATATGAGGAATTTGGGATGATTAATTTACCATATTATAAGTACCCCACAATCAGGTATGATTGTGAAATGATCTACTTTCAGCTGAAACCTTTAGTTGCTCCACCAGTGTATACTGTGTAAAACACAAAAAATAAACACATATTGGCAGCTGCTTTATGATATGTATCAAATTCAATAGGACACAACCAAAGAAGTACAGAATATTGATTTCCAACTAACACTTCAATTAATCCCTTAACAGAGCAATTTATAATAATATTAAGCCACCACAGAGAATTCTATAGGTATTAATGTACTCCTATGGGCAGTCTGTAGTCAGAGTTTATGTTTTGTGGGAAGCCAGGATACAAAAAGTAATTTTTTAGTCTCTGAATGAGAGTCTAGCAAAAGATTTTTGAACAGAGAAGGTAATCTGTATCTGGAATATGCATCTATTTTCATTGGATAAATCACAGCCTTCTCCATGATGAAGGGGGTTTAATAAACCTTTCACCAGAGGCTGGTTGGATATTGGACTTTACCATTGCCAGTTAACATCCAGCAGTGGCAGCAGGTGGTCAAATTAGCCTTAATTAAGGGAAATGCATATTATGGAGCCAATGCACAGTCTCCATTCCTGCTACCAAAGGGATCATGTAAATAAGCCCATTGAGCAAACAGCAGGATGGTTGGAGAAGGAAAATGATTAAGATCTGTAGAAAAAAATAATCTTTTTCACCTGATTATTGAAAGCCTATTTCTTTTGAATTGCTCTTTGGTGGGCCTTTCCATGGCACATGAGTATCTTATATTTTTTGATCATTCTGAAAGATCCACATAAATAGTTCTCCCACAGTTTACTTACCAGCCGTTTTCCAATTTTGTTCTTTCAAAGCCCTGACCATCAAAAAACTCCCTTAGCCCCTGTTTCATGAATTAGTGGTTTCATTCCTCAGACTAACTCTCCTTCCACATGGAGACTAGATATAAGGGCCCCACGTCTGTGCTTTATAACTATTGTCTTTCACAGCCATTGCTGTAATATAGTAGCCATCCACTTCCGGTGGGTGCCAGTATATCATGCACACCCAATTATGAACTACACTTTCCTATACTACCTGGTTGAAGGCAATTCTCCATGAAGTCATCAGTGTTGGTTGAAGTGTGGGCAACAAAGCAATAGGAGCAAACATAATAGGTTTCTTAGCCAATTGTATTTTATATTATTTTTGCCTCTGGACCTGATTAGACACCATCTCAGATATACAATTTCCATTTAGAGTGGAATATTGTTGCTCAGGTGTGATTTTATTCACTGGATGAATTTATGAGGAGTGATCTGGTTGTATGGTATTCCAAAGTCAGACATTTAACAACTACCATGGTCTAGTAGCAAGCCAAAAACTTTTTCAAACAGAGGATAGTTCAGAGCAAAGGAAATCATGGTCTTACTACAAAACATTAGGGGTTTGCACTGTGATTGTCCATTTGATATTTGCCAGCTATCTTCATACATCATTCCTAACTGCTGCCAGCACTTCCAATACTTTCTGATCTCAAAGTCATAAAGCTTGTAGTGGTTTTGTATTGTGTCAACATAGCTAAGCTGAAACTACATTTTCCCAAAAGCACTTTCCTTGTAGAATTTTTGATTAGATTTTGGTCCCAAGAGAGAGTTTTAGGAGATTTGGAATAAAGCAGTTTAAGTAGCAGCCACTATTCTGTGAGTGTTGGTGTAGTATGCCAGGGATTATTGCAACTTGTGCACATTGTCACTAGTCTGCTTGTGCACATTGTTGGTGTAGGACTGCCGCTGAGCCCATAGCTTTTCCATCCTCTGCCAGATATTTTGATTTCTTTCCCTTCAGTTTCACTGAACCCTTAGCTAGGTGTATATAGAGTTTCAGGGCAAAGAATACCATCTCCTTTTATATGTCATTTGCATTGTCAAGGATGGTAGCAATGAGAAATAGACATGGTTACTGGTCTTCATCGTTCCCAGCTTGATCTAATAGATTCCTATTTGTCATCACTTCCTTGATTCAAGATTAGGATTTTCATCTATATATCTAGCCAGAAGACCTAAAGTCATCTCTCTCCTCTATAAAACTCATATACAAATACAGTAGAGGTTGACTCTTAAATGATTCTTAAATTTGTTCATTTGCATTCTCTTTTACTGCCATGACTCAATTCATGCTAAGTCACCAGTGTCCATTGTGCTGATTCAGAATGTGCTTAGGTCCATTTTTGTCTTTTATACATTATTCCTTTGAGTTCTATGTATTCATTAGAGTGTGTAGTCCCCAATAATGTGGTGCTATAATGTAATTATTATTTTTGATAGATTAAAAATGTCTATATTTCCTCTGACTTTTTTCCCTTAGGTCATTGCCAGTTGTATTTCCATTTTGATAGTGTAGTGTTTACTGAAATAATGTCAAAATAGTTATAATTTTACAATTGAATATTAACACATTAGCTGAAATGAAAACTAAAAGAGAAGCTCCTGAATTAACTGTCATTTAAAAATTTTAAGTTTTGTTGTTAATTTTTTAAAAATATTTTTATTTATTTTTGAGAGAGAGAGACAGTGTGAACAGGGGAGGGCCAGAGAGAGAGGGAGACACAAAATTAAAAGACAGGCTCCAAGCTCTGAGCTAGCTGTCAAAACAGAGCCCAACACAGGGCTCGAACCCACAAACCATGAGATCATGACCTGAGCTGAAGTTGGACTTAACCGACTAAGCCACCTAGCCGCCCCTAAAATTTTAAGTTTTGAAGCACCTGACTAGCTCAGTCACTAAAGCATGTGACTCTCGAACTTGCAGTTATGATTTTGAACTCCTTCTTCAGTGTATAGAGTACTTGAAAATAAAATCTTAAAAAGTAAAATTTTGAAAATTTTGAATGTAATTGGGAATTAGTTTCCAGAAAAATGATTATATTTGTAGATATAGTTTTGGTTATACTGCAATATATTTTCCCTATTTACATTTCTTACTTTTATAATTAACTAAGAAAAAAATAAGTAGCTAGACCCTTGAGGATATTATACACCTCTTTGTGGCCTCATTTCAATTAAAATAGTTTCCAACAGCTTGTAGAAGAGTATTAAATCACAGGCAGATGATAAAATTAATATAGAAATGTGCACTTTGGTCAGTTGAATATTATATTATAATATAAATAAAACACTTTTTATTTTAAGAAATATTTAAGCTTAAATAAGTAGGCTTTCACTAATATTGGAAGAAGCAGGATCCAGGTAGTTTGGAGGGCTCTCTATGAAACTGAATTTTTAAAAATTAAGAAAATCTGTAAATAAAGATGTTTCTAACAAGCTACTTGCGATGTGCATTCTACAGTGTTTTTCATTTAATGGAGAGAAACCCATTCTGTAATGCAGGTAGTAAAGTGTTTAATAAGACTTGGAATAAAGATGATTCATAGAAGAAAATACAGGTGGTAAGCTCTTTGATATTGGACTTAGAAGTATTTTTTTTTCTTTTTCACCAGTCTTCATAGGTCAGGGCCACAAAGTCCAAAATAAACAAATGGCATTACTGCAAACTCAAATGCTTTTGCTTAGTGAAGGATGCTATCAACAAATTGAAAAGGTAACTTTCTGACTGGGAGAAGGTGTTTGTGAATCAGGCATCTGAAAAGGAGTTAATATCTGAAATATATAAAGAACTTATGAAAATTAACAACAACAAAAAAACCCTGACTAAAACTGGGCTGAGGAATAGAAATTTCTTTAAAAAAGGCATACACATGGCCATCAGACCCACGAAAAGATGTTTAACATCACTAATTAATTACTAGGGAAATGCAAATCAGAACCACAGTTTCATATCACCTCAAACCTGTCAGAATGGCTATTACCAAAAAGACAAAAACTAACAAGTGTTGGCAACAATGATGGGAATGTAAACTTGTGCAACCGTTACGGAAAACCATATGGAGGTTTGTCAAAAAACTAAAAAGAGAACTACCATATGATTGAGCAATTCTACTTCTAGGTATTTACCCAAAAGAAATAAAGACATCAGTTTCAAGAGATTCATACAACCCTATGTCCACTGCAGTATTATTTATAAAGCCCAAGATATGGAAGCAGCCTGAAGGTCCATGGACGAATCAATAGAGAAGGTGTGGTATGTACATATACACATCTTCTGCTAAGTATCCACAAAACATACTCATACATTCAGATTTAAATTTGGGCATAAATGTACTTAGTTGTTTCTTTTTTTATATATCCTATGTCATGGGTATGTTACATTGGCTCTTCCTCCCTTGTGTCTAGCCCTACCCTCATGCCATGTCGCTGCTGATGTCTTCCATTATCCTCTTCTTACTCCACAAACTCTTGCTTATTTCTCATGGAGAAAATTTCAGCTAAGACTTTTATAGACTTCCTACCTAATATTTCCCTCAAGGGTTTCACCTTTCCCCACAAGATAGTTATAATTGTATTTACTAAACAAAATCCATTTCTCTGCTAGAGGGAGTTATGGTGACATTTTCTCACACCTAGGAATATGTATGTCTATATTTGTACCACTGCACAAATCCTGACAAACATCACAAAATACTTATTTGGGTATCTCTGTCAGCCACGACCACCCTCATTCACCTTTTCCTTCTAGCTGAACAAAATTCTTTAGAGTTATAAGATATTTTGATTAAACTTTGCCCTTCTTGTCAAATCAACAAATAGTTTATATCTGTGCTTTGTTAGTATTTCATTTACCATTTGCTCCTACTTAGAATGTAGTTTAAGACACTAACCTTACTGTATCCAATGATCTGTACACATTTTCTAATATAATTTTAAAGAGAACAAATATGTTTTCCTTTCTACGTATTTAAAATATAATCCTGAACAAACATAAAAAACTGGAAAAATTTTTTGTTCATCTCAAATTTAAATGATGCTTTCTCAAAAAGAAAAAAAAATAAATCACAGGAGAAAAAAAAACAAATCACAGGAGTATCAGGTGGTATAAATTGATGGAATATCTCCTCCCCTCTCATAGAAACAGTCTGTGTCAGTAAGTTGTTATCTCTGAGCTACAGATCTTGCCTTTATCTACTCTACTTCTTGATATTGGACCCAGAACTATGAATAGAACAACCTTCTCCTATTTTAGCTGGCTCCATTAGGCTCTGAAAATAGATGGCACTAGAAGGAAACTATAAGTTAGGAGGAGGAAGAAGGGACTTGATCATTCCTGGGACATTCATATGGTCTTCTTGTCTGTTTCTCTTCTTGTGAACATTACTGTAATGACACTTCTTCACCCCCGCAGTTCCTCTAGTAGTAACAACTGGATACAGTGTGCAGTTTTTCCAACAGTAGAAGCACTAGTTTTATTGTGTTCTTTAAGAAGTACTGACAGCAGCCAGCTGGTGCCTCAAGGTTTGGTTTTAATTATTATGGTTATTCATTTTATCCTGAATGTGAAGATGAAGTGCTCTGGATTGGATAATAATTTCTTATCAATTACAGTAAATAATGAGTATGTTGGCTTTGCTTTGGGACAGACCTTTCCAAGGGTGAAATGCAACAAAAGCCAGATGGAAACCAAACCAAGAGATGCCAGTCACTGCATACAGAAGGGAAGGAGGATAATGTATTTACAGGTGGATATGACAGTTAAGATGATTTTTAAAAATTAAAGTTCACATTCTTTTGCCATACAGATAACCAACTAGTAGGCAATTAAGGTTTTGATTACAAATAACAGGTAAAATTAGAAGGCTACGTACACTATATTATATAATCTTACATTTTGGGGTTAAAAATAATTTACCAGTCACCTAATCCAACCTCTTATCCCAACCTGAGTGAAATAAGCTCCAAAGGGGTTGTAACTTGCCAAGATCACATAGGTGAAAAATGTTAAATGAGGGATGATATAAACATGAATTTCTCTCATTTATTTTATTGACTAATTTATAAGAGAGATTTGAGAATTAAAATATCATTATCAGAATTATATTATGTAGTCTTGTTGTGTGGCAATTACCCAGTTACCAAGTCAATTTATTTCTGTACTTTGAAGTCTATGTATTTTTTAATATACCACTGCTGGTTTACACAGAGAAATAATTTATAATCCATTCATGTTTACTGTTAATGACATTCATAAGAAAGCTGTTATTCTTCAGGAGTGTCTGGATGGCTCATTGGTTAAGCATTTGACTATGGCTCATGTCTTGATCATGAGTTTGAGCCCCACATCTGTCTCTGTGTTGACAGGTAAGAGCCTGGAGCCTGCTTCAGATTCTGTGTCTCCCTCTCTCTTCCCCTCCCCTGCTCACACCCTGTGTGCCTGTCTCTCAAAAATAAATAAACATTAAAAAAATTAAAAAAAGAAAGCTGTTATTCTTCAATATGCATGATTTCCTTAAACAAAAGATATTTATAATAAAAAAGAAAACAGGCAAAACTATCAAAAATTTTCATTCAATGTTTGAAACACTGAATCTTGTTTAGAGTATTTACTGAATTATTATTTGGTTCAATATAATCCCCATTATTCATTGTTGTAGTATGAAACATAAAAATTTGAAGGAAATTGTAAACTTATAAACAAAGACCAACTCAAACTGTATTTTCTATACATTACTCAAATCATATACAATTGAAAACATATGGATATTTATAATTCTGAAGAATTACATTGGTTTACAGTATTATAAATCATTTCTTTAGTATCGTTTATAATTCATCTGAGTTCTAATCATGATTTCTGTCTTCCCACATACTGAAATTTAGCTCATATTGTTGGTCTAGAATACATAGAATGAATACATATTAATAGTATTTAGAAGAGTACTTGAGATATGTGAAAAATATTCAACTAATGCTGTCACCATGAATAGTATTATTTTCATTATCATTGCAGTTGTTAAAGTGACATAGTGTCATATGGATGTTACTAAGATGTTGGATTAATGCCAATGAGCAAAACGATTCAAACAAAGGTGCTGGTGCTGATAAGTTTTGAAAGTATTGAAGGTGGAAGTGGGAGTGCATGAGGTCTTGTGAAACTCAGTTATTTTACACTGCTGTTCCAGGTGCTGAAGTGTGCCTGTACCTCAAATCCTCCCTCAGGAGTGGTTGGGAGGTAGGTGTGAGAGGGGAGGCTTCAATGACTCATTACTCCTGCAATTCTGATTCAGCTCTAACCTCTGTCATGTAATGAGATATTTTAAACTACTGTCAGCTTAAGAATAATTGTGTAATAACTGATTTTTTTTAGATTCCCTATGTGGCTAGAAATCACATTTTCTTTTATGCACAGATGCATGAATAACACATAAGTCTTGGTGTGATTTTCCTCCTATTTTCTTGCTCCCTGTATTAATCTACTAGAGCTGCCATTACAAAGCACCACAAACTTGGTGGCCTACAAAATGAAAATACAGGTTGTCATAGTTCTGGAAGCTAGAATTTCTAGAACAAGGTGCTGGCAGGGTTGATTCCTTCTGAAGCTGTGAGGCAGAATTTATTCCATGCCTATCCTCGAGCTTCTGTTGGCTTGCTCATAATCTTTTGCATTCCTTGATTTGTAGAAGCATCACCCTGATCTCTGTCCTCATCACATATGGCATTCTTCCTGAATATGTGTCTATATCCAAATTTCACTTTTTATAATAATACCAATACTACTGTATTAGAGGTCTGCTCTCCTCCAGTATGACTTCATTTTAAGTTAATTAATTGCATCTGTAACTCTTATACTTCCATGTACTTCATATTAAGACTTTAATATGTGATTTGGAGAGGGACACAGTTTAAGCAATAGCACTGCCCAGTAATTCATGAATTCTCTTCTTTAACTAACTCTCATTTCATCCATCAGCTTCTACATTTCTCAAAATGAATGTGTCTGAGAAGAAACAGGTTCATGATCAGTGGGCCTAAATTCAGTCTCTGTTTTATTAGGTGTTAAAATTGCCCATGGAGGATATTAGTTCAAACACTCTATTTCATAGATTCATAATCTAAGAGCAATGGAAATTGTGACCCTCCAGATCTCAAAGGGTTAGGTTTGTGTTCCAAAATAAATGCTGGATTCCAAATTCCTTGTTTACGTTTGTTTAAAACCAATGTTTCCTACATTTGTCTAACCATGACCATTCTAGGCCATTCATCCTAATACCCTTTCCTTTCCCCTCTATGGCTGTTGTAATGAAGAGAAAAGAAAAAAGTCACTCTTGAATTCCAAAAATTGTTCTGTGTTATAGTTGTCCTGAGCTGTGTTCCATAAAATAAAATGGTTCTCAGTTAAAATGTGTTAGAGAAATATATAAATATTTCTTCCTTTTGTAGGTTGACAAAATTCCATAAAATATCAAAGAATTCAGAATATTTAACAGTGGAGAAACTATTTTAACCTGCTTAAACCAATTTTCCTAAATTTACATAAAGATAAGTCCTTTTCTCAGGTTACTCACATTAACATCCTGAGGGACATGCATAAGAATCCTCCCTTAGTACATTTTCTAATTTTTATCAGCTACTTATAGAATAATTGCAAAACCCAGTCATCAATGCAGTAAAACCTCTCTTATCTATAACACAGAGTAGAAAAACAAATCCAGATAAAAATATCATTAGCTTTTTTATTTTATTCAATTTAAACTATCATTGCAAACAATTACTGAAGATGTGGCCCATGAACATATGCACAAATACACAAATTTATTCTGCCTGTCTTAAAATCACTCTTCAATTTCAAATAAAGCAAATTTATATGAATCTTAAAAATCAGTTTAATAATTGGTTAATTGTCATGGATGTACTAACAAAAAAAATAATTGGTTAACTGTTAGCCTGCAGTTCTCTGAGCCATGATTTTAAAAACTGAATCTCACATTGTTGCACAAGACAGACCAAGTAAGACTGAACATAGACATCTTAGAGTGATCAGGAACAACTTCATCCTTCAAAGGCAAGGGGAACATACTCATTCAATAGTCACTGATCTTTTATCAGTTATTACCTGTTTCTTGAATGCCTTGAAAGTTTTAGAAGCAAGTGCTATGGTCTAAATGTTTGTGTTCTCTCAGAATGCATATGTTGAAGCCCTAACCCTAGTGTGATAACGTTTAGACTTATTGCCTTTTTGGACATAGTTATGCATCAATGAGTTCATGAGGGCAAAACCCCCATTCTGATGAAATTAGTGTCTTATAATAAGAGACATCAAAGAGTTTGCTCTTCTTCCTACTCCCCACATGCAGAAAAAAGAAGAGGTCATGTGAGTACACAGCAAGATGTTGGCTGCCTATGAGCCAGATGAAGAGGCCTTACAGTAAAACCCACCTTGCCAGCACCTTGATCCTGTATTTCCCTGCCTCCAGACCTGTGGGAAATAAATTTCTATTGTTTAAAATATTCATCTATAGTATTTTATTATGGCAGCTAGAGAAGATGAAGACAGCAGTTTATACTCAGTTGAACTTTTTTCTTTTTTTCATTAATATTCTAAATAGCAAAAACTAATATTATGTACGTAAAAGCCACTTTCCCTGTTTATCCTGCCACTTTAATAATACTGATTAAATGGTTTTAAAATGAAGTACTTAATATAAAATGTGTGGTATAAGACCTACTTCCTTGCTATTTTCTACATTAATTTCCTTATTAAGAATCACTGAAGCAAATACATGGATAGTTAGATTGACATTGATAGCTGCCTTTAATAAAAGTTAGTAGTGAAAAATTATCCTGTCTTTGCTATTCTGTGCCACATTCTTTATTGAGGAAGAGATAGAATTAAAATGAGACAGAAGGACTTTTGATTTTGAGACAATAAATTTGTTAAATATAGATGGCAGTGATATGCAAAAAAATGTAAAGCTTGAATTCCAAGAGAATATTGGTTAGATATATTATTTTAGTAGGCAAGCTACTGTAGAATAGAAGTACAGAATTTTAGAAAATGAGTTCAAAGTTGGTTTGCGGAGCTGAGCTTAGAGAGTCCTATTTCTTTGGTATTGACCCTCTTCTCCCTGTATGTTGTTACCTCCTCTTTTCTGCTTTCAGAAAGTAAGAGACAGAAGATCCACAAAGTGGCCTCCTAAATCAAAGTAGTAAATCTCTTAGGACCTTTTTCCTGACTAAAATTATCCCAGTGAGACCTGAATTATAGTGAATATAACACAGCATTTAGTGTTTGTACCTAAATATTTATATTATGCATATTTAACATTATTTTAATATGTAATTTATTTAAAACTATGTATTAAGTTTGTACTATATATCTCTAATTACAATACATTTGTTTCTCCTTTTATCAAGGAGTCATCATTCTAGAAAGTTTTTTTTTAATGTTTTATTTATTTTTGATACAGAGAGAGACAGAGCATAGAGGGGGAGGGTCAGAGAGAGAAGGAGACACAGAACCGGAAGCAGGCTCCAGGCTCTGAGCTGTCAGCACAGAGCCTGACGCGGGGCTCAAACCCAGGAATGTGAGATATGACCTGAGCCGAAGTCGGAGGCTTAACCGACTGAGCCACCCAGGCGCCCCAGGAGTCATCATTCTAAATGTCTCATTTCTTTGACTATTGAACCCTATGATCCTTCTCCTCCCCATCTCCTTTTTTACAAGGCATTGATCCTACCATCATTGCACTGACTTTTATTATCCATTGTTTTCATTTCTCTCCTTAGAATTCATTAGTATTATATTCACAGCTTTTCATACATTCCAAGCAAAATCCCAACTCTGGAAAGTTTAATTTTGGACATACCCTTGAGCCATCTACCTTACTGTTGCTAGAGGGGAGGAAAAATAATCTGTCAACTAGTATTCTTTTTTTGTTTTCTTGTCAACCTATTTTCTTGAGGACTAACTTCAGATACGTCCTTGGGATGTCCAGCAATCCCACTATATTTTAGTGTTTTTTTCACAGCCACTTTTAAGCTCCAATCTTATAAATGTCTATTTTGTAACTTAATCTGTTTCTCCTATGCATTCTATTTTGCTGAAAGATAATCATAGGTTTCCATATGTCCCTACTACTATGTCTACACACCCATCTATATCTATACTTCTAAAGGTCAGTATCTTCCCTTCCTGATAGATAAAGCAAACATACCTAGTTATGCACTACCAGATCTCATGCACCATTATCTGCTCAAGTATATAGTTTCAACAGTTGTTCTTATGGCTGAAATCATCTGTTCTCTTTCTGGTAATTGATTTTTACCAGCACACAAAGATAGTTTAATAGCTCCCATTTCAAAGAAAAAAGTTGTCTCTAACCTATGAATTCTCCTGTAGCTGAATCCTAATGAATATGCTCCCTTTACACTAAATTTTCTGTTTTTATTCATCTATTCCTCTATGTCCATTTTTTTCTTGAATTCATTTCAGTCAGTAACTTCATTATTTTACCAAAACAGCCCTTGGCTAGGTCAACAATTACCTCCATATTGATAAATTATATGGTTCATTCGTTCTCCTTTGAAACTTTTCTTTTTCCTTCTCTTGAGTTTTTGTACACATATTATTTTGGCTCTCTTTTAGTCACTTTAATAGTTTTTTTGATGGTTGTTTTCAACTTCCAAAACTTTAAATACTAAAATGATCATAGTATATTATGTACTTTTTTCATATTATCTGTGACTCCAGGATAATATAAAATAAGTCAAAGTAGAGTCCATGTTTTTTCATCTTTCCCTCACCGGCCCTTACACTGAGGGATAAGTGAATCATTTTTCTCATTGACCTCAATGATCTTTTTCAGAAAGAGAGTTATTTCCCCTTCTAATTCTTACCTTGAAATCCCAACCAAATTGCTTGGTATCAGTATTAAGTGATTTTTTTCTGATTTTCATATGAAATAATCATAGTGCAACTGATTATAATGGCATAGCAAGACCAATTCTTTTAGGTTTTAATTTTTTGTTACGTAATGCCATAAATGGCACATAATTTTTAACTAAATATATAGAATGTAGATCATCTATCCAACTTCGCTCATCTCTTACCTGGAGGGTAGCTGTTTTGAGAATCTAGTCTTTGCACAGAGGACAGAAATACTTTACCACATATAAAATACATAATCCCTGGAAGTTAATCATGCTTGCTTATTGGTAATATAATGTAGGCACTTTGTTAAATGAGGTTCACTGAATAATAGATGGTACTTTGTTCAAGGCAGGTATCCCTCTTGTTCCTGTGCATTCTCCACACTCCATAAAGTCATGTAATTTTTTATGACTCCAGTGTTCACTAAGAAAAATATAATAAATATTATCCTTGTTTGACCTTCAACTATCAGAATCAAATTAAAATATTCCAAATATTCTACACTATAGTGTAAAATAGTTGTTTCTACTATAGTAGAATAGTAGTTACTATTATATAGTAAACTACTATATAATATATGGAGAAAATAAATGAGACCATATTAGTGACTTCATGTCAAAAGAAAGGAAAAACAAGAAGATATTTCTGTATATGCACTGGGATAATTCTTGAATAAATGGAACATTGGTTAGAGAAACCCTTGGAAAAGTGTAAAGTAGAACTCAAATTTACCCTTCATATGTTTATATTAGTGATATACAAACAATTATTTTCCCTTTTTTGACAATCTAACACAAAGTACTTGAATGTTGTACTTAACACATCCATATAGAAACATATTTATAAATAAATGGTTTAGTGTGGTACATATAATGTGTCTATAAGAATATATGCCAGTCTTGATTTAAATAATAATTTTAGACTATCTGCAATTGGATAAAGATACTGCTTCTAAATAATTGTGGATAATCAGTATCTATTATTAAGACATTTTTAATGCTTTTGGTACTTTTTTAAAGTTTATTTATTTTTAATTTTTTTGAAGTTTATTTATTTTTGAGAGAAAGAGTGCAGGTGGGGGAAGGACAGAGAGAGAGGGACAGACACCAAATCTGAAGCAGGCTTCAAGCTCCGAGTTGTCAGCACAGAATCCAAAACAGGAATAGAACTCATAACCATGAGATCATGACTTGAGCAGAAGTTGGACACTCAACTGACTGAGCCACCCAAGCATCCCTTAAGTTTATTTATTTATTTTGAGAGAGAGAGACAGAGATAGAACGAACAAGTGTAGGGGAGTGGCAGAAAGAGAGAGGGATTCCCAAGCAGGCTCCATGCTGTCAGTACAGAGACTGACACAGGACTAGATCTCACAAAACTCAAGACCATAACCTGAGCCAATCAGGAGTCCAGTGCTTAATCAGCTGAGCTGCTCAGGTGTCCCTAGTCCTGGTACTTTTTAAAAACACTGGAGAGGCATTTTGTCATTCC
This sequence comes from Suricata suricatta, assembly GCF_006229205.1. Taxonomy (NCBI): domain Eukaryota; kingdom Metazoa; phylum Chordata; class Mammalia; order Carnivora; family Herpestidae; genus Suricata; species Suricata suricatta. The sequence continues at coordinate 61,438,538 of NC_043705.1, read as the reverse complement.
TTCAGTTTGGATTTGCCTATTATTTTCTCACTGTTATATAAGAATTTTGGATTTTGGAGGGAGAATACTGCAAATGCACAATACTGTTTCATTGTTCTTAGGAAGAATACATGCTGTCAACACAACTTATTATTGACGATGTTAACCCTGGTCATTTGTTAAGGTAGTAACTGTCCAATTATCCACTATAAAGATACTACAGGCAGAGATAACAAAATAATTCAGAGCCCCCCAAATAAGAATTTGACATATATGGAACAGAAAATGCAAGGATACTGTAACAGAAAATGCAAGGATACTGATATGGATGGAAACGAGTGAGTCAAAAAGAAAAAGAAAGAAACTGCAGAGAGAATTTTTAAAGCACACAAGATAAAACAATAGTTCCAAGTAGCGGTCTTGTGAGAAATGTTATGGTCCTTAGCTTTTACTTTATCTTTAATGTGGAAACATCGCTATGTTTTCTAACTATTACTTTGGCTGCATTTGAGATAAATATAGTTTGGATTAGAGTGACTAGTAATGATGGTGCTGATAAAGAATCATATTCTTGATATATTTTGGAGATAGAATCAACAGTAAAATGAATTGGATATGCAGTGTGAGAAGAAAATGAAAGACATAGATCGTTTTGGTATTGGCAATAGGAAGAAAGGAGACTTAGAAGACCTGGGGTGAAAAGGTATAATAGGATATAGTCAGTCATTTGGTTTTGGGTATGTTTAGACTCAGTTGCCAGTTAGACACACAACTGGAGATCTTGTGTATGTGGTTAGATATAAGATCTACACAAGTCAAGTCCAAAGATTTAAACTCATAAATTATTATTATTTGTATTGATAAGGAATTATAAGGATTATTAATATTTGCCAATAAAGATAGTTTTCCGCTTTTTCTCCTCTCCCATATCATAAGGGTTAAAAACATCCCTGTTGACTTCAAGTTAGGTATCTCCATATGACTTCTGTTAGCCAAGAAAATGGGAATAGAAAAGATGTGTGTTACCTTTGGTTAGAAACAGTCAAGGATGATGAAATAATTCTCCAAGTTATCATCCTATGTCCAAGCATACCTTACAACTTCATTCTAAAATGTTAGCTTCTCATCACAGTGAGCCTAAGTCTCAGTAACTATAAGCAGAGTTAATCTATCAACCTGCATTGTGCATGCTAAATGAGAAGTAAAAGTAAAATTTTATTGTATTAGGCCATTTGAATTGGAACTTAATATGCCTGATTAGCTAATATAAATGATACTTAAGGAAAATAATTTAAATTTAATGAGATCACATAGGGATGAAGTAACAATAAAAAAGAAGAAGTTCAAATACAGAATTCTGAGATGCTCCAATGTTAGGAAGATTTAAAAAAAATAAGATAAAGATAAAGATAAAAAAGATGAAAATAAATTGAGGTGGAAAAACTTAGCAATCAGTTAAGCAAGTGTGCCTACAAAATCAATGTGTAGTGATATATTGTAGCTCTTTGGGACTATATGATTTTTCTTTGAATGTTGCAGTTTTACAAAATTAAGTGATTATTTATAAAATATTAATAACAGTTACTGAGATTTTATTCTCTCCTAAACTTTTCTGACAAAAATACTGAAGAGGAGTCATGGAGTTTAACAAAAAAGCATTACTGAAAGTAGCCAATCTGTTGGTTCACCATTTGCAAACATGGGTTCCTACGGTGAATTTTGGCAAGTCTAACATACCAGTACTATTATTCCTAGAAATTTGATGTTGAAGACACAGCTGACAAAAGATAAGACAATAAAATAATATAGAACAAGGCAGAATAACTTATAGTTTGAAAATTATGAATGCCAGAGCCAACATACATGGATTCATATTCTGGCTCTGCCTTTATTGTCTGTGTGGCTTGGCACATTTCTTAACATGTCTGTGTCTCATTTTCTTCATGCAAAATGGAGAGAAACAATGGTATCAACCTTCTATGGTTGTTTTGAGGATCAAAAAATTATATAAGTGAAGTACCTGGGAAAAAATCACTCAGTAAGTGCAATTAAGTTTTAGTCATTACTCTCATTTTTAGGCATTGCACACATTATAGATATCTAAAATTCGAACTGAATACATATTGCTTCTGCCTCCATGCCTATACTCATATAGATCAGTGTGTTTCAAGAAATTCACAGATATTTACTGACTGGTCACATTTTAAGTCTATTACACTAACCCTCTATGAGATTTTAATGTTACTTAGAGGTTACACTTTGTTTCATAAACTATTCACTTTACCACACTTCTTGAAGAGTTTTTCACCACTTCTTTTCTTTCCTCAAACTATTAATGTCTCTTTTACTACCTCCCTCCCCCACCCATTGCCACCACAAGAACTAACTACTTTCATCTGGTCCTATATGTTGTGCTTTTCTTTTGCTCTATGAATAAACTGATAATGCATTTATTTAAGGGCAACCCTTCATTTAGACAACAAAGACCATTTTCTTCCACCTACTCAGTGATATGGTTCCAATAATCATTCTTTCCAAATTTTACCAAGCTTTATTTTATTTGTCTGTCATTTTATCTTGTTTCTATATCTCATTTTATATCTATATCTATATATTATCTATATATTTATATACCTATATGGCTATATAGAGATAGGGATAGGGAGACAAGAGTCAGTTTGGTGGATGGTTAGATGAAGAGCATAAATAGACTGAGCCTAAGAACTAATAAGATAAGAATTAAAAACAGAAGAATTAGGGAAAAAATAACTTATCTAAGGAATTGATCTGTGATATGAAGAAAGCCAGTTTGATAGCTGGAGAATAAAGTGTGATTGAAAACAATATTTGTTTTAAAGATGATAATATATATTGTCTTAAAGTTTGGCATACACATTATGCATTCACTGCCCATAGCAGTAGATATGTTATAAAATAACAAAAATTTTTGTTTGAAAAACATTTTCCTGTTTAGTCATTTTTGTTTTAATGATGCCTCTAAATTCAGCTATCTAAGTGAACAATGAAAACATATGATGTTAATCTGGACTTTTTTTTACGTTTATTTATTCATTTTGAGCAAGTGGGGGAGGGAAAGAGAGGGGAGCAGAGAAAGAATTTTAAGCAGGCTCCACCTTGTCAGTGCAGAGCCTGATGTGGGACTTGAACTCATGAACCATTTGCTCATGACCCGAGTTGAAATCAAGAGTCAGACGCTTAACCAACTGAATCACCCAGGTGTCCGTAATTTGGACTTTTGATTTTTGTTCTCCTTTATGAAAATACCTTGAGTAATTAAAATGTAATGATATGAAGTGATTTGTCTAAAATCATAGGAATTATTAAAACTATCAATTGATGTGTATATTCTCCTTTTAAATAAATTATAGTTTAGATACTTAACGGTAAAACAAAAGAATCAGCAGGTCTCTGATTAGATTGGAGTTACATTAGGTTGTAGATATAAGGAGATGGAATTTAAATCTTATACAACTTTAAATATGGTGATATGGACATCAATTAAGTCATCATGGGAAAAGTTAAGGGACTCAAGGGACTAAAGGAAGTTAGATTTTGATAAAATGTAAACATAAAGTACAATTAAAAAGAAGATAACCTGGCTATTTAGAGGAAGAGAAAACTTTTGCTGGTGAAATACAATCATTTTTTATATAGATTAATTATGTTTGTGGAATGTGCTAAGAAAATTCTTGTCTCAGTGACTCTCTATTTCTATAGTGCTCTTCTATGGAAGGCATTTTACTTTCTGTAACATTCTTCTATAGATCTTTTAATATCTCGTTCCTTCATATCCTTTAGGTCTCTGCTCAAAAATGAGCCCTTCTGATCAGCCTATATTCAAAACTAAAATTCCTCTGACCCTCATCCAAAACCAACCATTCTATATACCATGCTGTATTTTAAAATCTTCCTACCATGAAGCATCTTACAAAAACATAAGTGTGCATGCATATACAAAAGTGTATAAATGTGTGTATATGCATACTCATATATGTAATACATAAACAAAACATGTAATCTATAAATATATAATTATATATTGTATATACCTAAAATTGACACACTTAGGTAACTATATAATATAAAAATGTTAATGAGGTTAGGAAGGAGTGGCCTAATTTTCCAAATTTCCAATTAAAAAATTTTTTTACCGTTTATTTATTTTTGAGAGAGACAGCCACAGAGTGGGAGTGGGGGAAGGTCAGAGAGAGACAGAGACACAGAATCAGAAGCAGGCTCCAGGCTCTGAGCTGTCAGCACAGAGCCTGAGGCGGGGCTGAACCCAGTAACCATGAGTTCATTACCTGAGCTGAAATCAGCCACTTAACCAACTGAGCCACCCAGGCACCCCTCAAATTTCCAATTTTTACTCTAATTTTATAATTGCAGTAAGTTGATTCTTCAGTTATAATAAGATGCTGATTTTATGTATTTTCCTTGTATTTTGTTTAATGAAAAAAATAAATTGCATTTCTTCTATATTAAGTATGCTTAGGTTACTTAAAATAAATAGAAGTTTTAAAAAGGTAATAACAGAACATTTTTATTTCAATTTTGTTCCTAATCCTTTGGGCTCCCTAGGTGGGATATGATAAAATAGTTTTTAAGAAGTGTTTATCATTGCAATGAATTTGAACATAAGCCATAGATCCCCAAAATTTCACATATTCTGGAATATTAGGTAATTAATATGATCAAGGTACTTGACAATGGTCAGAACAAGGCATTTTCTAAACTAAATCCTTTGCTAGGCCAAAAAAATAATTATAACACAATATATTTAAAATCACATAGTATAATTGCTGTTCAGGGGATTATATTCACTATGTTGATGACAAGCACTACCTTCAAAATATGTAAATAATACCTGTTCTATACAAACTGGCAATTTATTCAGAAAATAAACACAGCATACAGATTTTCATTTCATAAAGATCTGAATTTCCTTAAGTGTGATGTGATCATGTCAAGGTAATTATTTAGTGTAATTAGTTTTTTAATTTTCCAATTTTTACCATAACTATATTTGAGTGCTTTTTAAAGAAATGCACGATTTCATTATAATGAGTGCTTAATAGATTCTTGAGATATTCTTCACTGTATCTAAATCATAGCTGAGAAGAAAAATAAGAATTTAGGAAAATAAATCACCACACACCTGTCTTCAGATTCTGTGTCCCTTTCTCTCTCTGCTCTTCCGCTGTTTCACCCTCTGCCTCTCTGTCTCTCATAAATAAATGTTAAAAAAAAAAAAAAAAAGACTGTGATCTCTGAAAGGAGGAAAATCAGTGAGATGAGCCCTACCATTGTTGACTGGCAAAGGAAGGAGGACCAAAGAAGAGTCCAATAATTTTCGTGAGGTGAGGAGATCTAAATTTAATTTAAGGGAGAGTGTGGCAACTCGTATTTGTGAGCAGAGTACTGATGAAAAGGAAATAGTCAGGAAAAGAACTCCAAAACTCTGCTTAAAAGTCCTTTCTGTGTTTGACTGAACACTAAACTTGACATACACTGGGTGGGCCTTCCAGAGTCAGGCAAAGAACAACTACCATAGAAAGGAAAATTAGTAGGAAGCTGTAACTTGGAAAAATTTTCTGAGCTCTCTCAGGGTTGGAAATCATTCAAATTTACTACTCAGATAGGAAAAATGTTGTTGCACATATGAAACATTTAGTAGATACTCTCCCAGATTCCCATCATTTTAGAGGGGTTAAACTAGCCCTAGAGTAGAAAGCATTCTAGATTCACTTAAAAAAAAAAAAAAGGCTTTCACATAAGCCTCAAAAAGATCAAGCTGATATACAAATAACACAGTAAATAAGATATGCCATATAGGTAAAATAAGAGCTTTTTCTTATACTATTAGAGTATATTAACATTTATTGGTGGCTACCATTATGAATAGGTTCTAGAGTAATAGAGCCAAACAAACCTAATAAAGACCTTTAAGTTAAGGTCGTTCACCTTAGTAATTTGTTCTTTTTCTTTCTGTACTGCATCTATATTTTACCCATTTTTCATACCTGTTTTTCTCCTTTCAATCAAAGTAAAACTAACACACTTAAAAACAAAAATCCTTACTCCCACAAAAAAAAAAACAAATCGACCACAGTTACATCTCTACTTTTTTATAAGCTGCTCTGTTAGTTTCAGAATGATAAATATCAGCCATAGCAGGGGTAGCAACAGCTGGTGATCTTCCTGCTATTGTCTCTTGCTACTATTGTGGTTCTCTGCCCCTGTTTTTCTCATCTCTAATCATGCAGAATTTTGGTGAATAATAATTAACAGATTGATGAATATATCAAAAGAGGTTAAAGTTAGGGTGGTAGTAGGCAGTGTTTACTCCCACGTTAGCTAATTTTCTCTTGAATTGAGATGCAGTGTGTACAATAAATGCAACTGAAATTATAGTTGTTATCTCTCAAATATAGTGTGACAAATTTGATTTTTGAAAGGTTAGAAAAAATGCATTGATATGATTTGATATTTTCAAAGGCTAAAAATATTATCCCTTTAGTTATTTTTCATAGCAGCACATAAATGGTGATTACTCACTACTTAAACTTTGCAAATCAGAGTTTTTTCTGGAGCAAAAGTAAAGTGGTGGGAATTGAGTTTAAAAGTATACTTATTATATAACATGTTTATTAAAGTTTCCTCATTTGCCCCTTTATAAATGAAATTCAACATTGTGTTGGCTATGAATTAAGAGGCTCTGAATAATAAAGAAGCATACCAATATAATGTTTGTTAGGACAAGTGGTGGCCTAATCAATTACCCAACCTAATTTTGCTTGCTTAGATGTATTGTCTAAAAGGAAAATCCATTTACTATATGAGATATATATATATAGTATATATATCCCACAGAGAAACCATAATCCTTAAAGGAAAAAATGTTTTAGCAATATTCTTTTTTTCTCAAAGAAAAATTATGCTGAAGAAATAACCTCTGAATAGAAAATGTATTATTTCAAATCCCCTTTCATCCACTTACTAGTTGTTTCATACTGAACAAATTAAATGGAGGTAATATTCTGAGTTATTATTATAAAAATTAAAAGTAGTGAAATTAAAGGATCTCATTTATAGTGTATACTTTATAAACATGCATTACCTTTTTGCTGTTATTTTGCAAATCTGAAAATAATTATTTGTAATTATAATCCAATAAAGTACACCTTCTTTAAATTTGACCATTTTAAAAACTAAGTATGAAATATAGTTATGTGTAAGTATGTGAATATATAAAGTATCAATTAAAATGAATGCTGATATATCAAGAGTACGTATGCACAAATATGTGCACAGGTACTTTGCTTATTGAACATAGGGAGCCTGAATGCTTTTGTCTATTGTCAAACAGCTTTTGGATAAAAGCACATCCCATCTACTACCAGAAGGCAGTTAAAAGAATAGTACTTTTTTTTGTTTAGAAAATAAGAAGGTAATGTACATAATCTACTGCAATAATTTATCTGCCATGTAGATTTTTCATATTTACGTTTTTCATATTTACAACTATCCCAATGATTCTCTCTAAAACTTATCAGAATTCATTCTATCCAAGTTGTAGTTTTTATTTTATTTTATTTATTAATTTATTTTAGAGAGAAAGTGTAAGGGGGGAGGGGCAGGGAAAGAGGAAGAGAAAATCTATGCTGAGCATGGAGCCTGATAATGGGGCTCAATCCCCAAACCCTGGGATCATGACCTAGGCCAAAGTTAAGAGTCAGATGCTCAACTGACTGAGCCACTCACGCTCCCTTACAAGGGGAAGCTTTAATGTAATGTTAATCTACCACATAAACCCTTCCTTCTGACTGGATATCAAAAATGTGCAAATAACTGACCAAGAAATGGGAGAATTCTTCTTGAGTGACTAGGGAGGGGAAACATTAAGTATGTGAGGTAAGAGGTTTCTGTAGAGGGAGGAGGATGAAAAGGAGAAAGGAACAGGAAAAATGATTAACATGTTTATCATATGTATACTTTGGAAGATTAATGACTGGAAACAGAGGTTTATTATAAGAAAACCATATATTGTAAATATTTAAATATATTTGTAAGACCACTGCAGCTATAGAAAATTGTTCCATTTCCTGGAAGCATTTGCCACATTTTCCAGCTTCAAGTTTCCAATTATATACATATTTATATGTATATATATGCCATTATATATTATATCCTATAAATTATATAATGTATATATAATTATATATTCCCACTATATATATATGCTATTAGATATTGTGATTAAGAGCTTTGTTTCTATTTTCTCTAAAAGTGTTGATGTATCTCTCATTGAGTGTGTTATTTCTATTATTTCCTGAAGTAAAAGAGAAGGATAAAGGGGGAAAAAAGTATATGCACTTTCATAACAAAACACTTTTACCTTTTCCAGCTATGTTGCCATTTATCCCATTCTGCCTTTCATGATGCCTTTGTTTCTGGCATTCTAAATCAACATCAATGGTCATTTTAATTTATTTTTAATTTTTTTATTTAAAAAATGTTTTTAATGTTCTATTCATTTTTGAGACACAGCATGAGCAGAGAGAGGCAGAGAGAGAGGGAGACACAGAATCTGAAGCAGGCTCCGGGTTCTGACCTATCAGCAGAGAGCTCGATGCAAATTGTGAGATCATGACCTGAGCTGCAGTTAGATGGTTAACCGACTGAACCACTCAGGAACCACATGCTCATTTTTATTCTAATAATATTAAATAATATGAACTCCATATAGATAAATTATTACATCCTAATTAAACAATCCGAGACATGACATTAAGTACAAAATGAGTGGTAAAAATCATGTTCATATAAAAGTTCAGAGAGGACTGTGATCTCTATTTCTCTCTATAATGTCAAGTTTTATTTCTAAATAGCAAAAGAAAAAAAAAGAAAAAATTAGCTTAAAATTTACTCTAAAAATATCAGAGTTGGATCATTTCCTCTAATGTAGTTTACTATTGGGATTAATTTCACACTAAACTATTCATTTGACCTGCACACTTTCAAAGAAAAGTTTGTACCTTTGTGGCATGAGACTTTTACTGCTGAGCTTTAATTAGGAAAAATAGTCACTGGGGCGCCTTGGTAGATAGTCAGTTAAGCATCTGACTTCGGCCCAGGTCATGATCTCTCGGTTTGTGAGTTCCAGCCCCATGTCCGGCTCTGTGCTGAGCCTGGAGCCTGCTTCAGATTCTGTGTCTCCCTCTCTCTGTCCCTTCCCTGCTCACACTCTATCTCTTTCAAAAATAAACAAACATTTTAAAAAATAAAAAAAAATTAAAAAAAGAAAAACAAGTCACTTCTGTAGATTCTCCATAGGGTAGGCATATTATCTGAATGTCCCTGATACAGGCATAAGACATTTGATTATATCTTTCAAATTTTGCTAGTAAATTCCATTACCCCTCATTGTGACCATAACCAACCGCCTCCCAAGAGATCTTGTTCAAACTACATTAATGTATTATTATCAATGTGTATTTCCTTGAATCTTCCTTAAAATCACAGGGTACAGTAAATTTCAATACAGGACATCACAAGATGCAGCAACGCATGTCAGACTAGTTGAAAGTTTCAAAAGTTGGCTAGCAACTCAAGTTTTTTCTATTTCACTGAGTTGTAGGTAATGATCCAATAATGAAAACAATTTATTTTGGCATCTCTATCATTGGTAGAGGTTGTAAGTAGAGTGATATATTTTGTGATTTTTTAAAGAGGAAACGAAACAATTTTAAAAAGAAATTTTTTAAAAGGAAAAAGCTATACATTCAGACCAAAAAATTTACCCAGTATGAAAAAAAAACAAAGACCTTGACTGGTTATTATTCCATTTTTTAATTTATTTTGAGAGAGACTGAGTGTGCGGGGGGAGAGACAGAGAGAGAGAGAGAGAGAGAGAGAGAGCGAGACACAGAATCTGAAGCAGGATCCAGGCTCTGAGCTGTCAGCACAGAGCCTAACGCCAAGCTCGAACCCATGAACAGGGAGATCATGACCTGAGCTGAAGTCAGACACTTCACTGACTGAGCCACTCTGGCCCCTCTATTTTTCTATTTTTATATGTAAAAGTAGCACCTATATATAGAAGAACATATAGATATCTGTATACACACAGATACAGACATATAAGGTCCTATACTTAACAATTGGGAAATACAGGAATGTTTAACTAGATTTACAATTAAGGGAACAAATGGAGAGGTGTAAGATTTTTTAATTCATTTTTCTTAACATTTCAATTTTCTTACTCCACACACAAATACAAATACCATTATTATTAGGAACACGTAGAGTTTATCCAGGGCATAGATAAAGAGGGATTTTAATCCTTTTTAACATAACAATATGCTTTCCAAAATAAAAGGTTGCATTTATTTCAGCAGAAATCTTAGAATCTTTCGTTCCCTGACCTTGATGTTAGTAGAAATTATTACATTTCTGAAATAGACATTAATTAAATCAGAAACACAAATGAAAAGATAAATGTTCAAGTACAGACAATTTTAAGAATCTTAGTAGCTTCTCTAATTTAATGTTGGTACTTAAATAAAAAAGCCTGTATTTCTATGTCCTTTAAATAAACTCCTCCTGTTTTACTTCTCACAGCTAGAGCAAAAACTTATCCTAGGGCTATGTTAATATTGGAAAGTATTTTTAAAAATTTAAATTAAAGCTTGTATATATTTTTATATAGTAATGTGTTTCCTAAGAAGTTTATAGATGGGTTATTTATACAGGTCTCATGTGTAAAATGAATGCAAATTAGAAAATAATTATTAAGTTTACCATTTATAGGGTAGTTTCTAGGCTGCTTTTAGAATAATTTTAGATACAAGCTAGTTAAATTACTGAAATAAATCTAACTCTATATTTTGTTCCAGTGATCTTGTCTTCATTCTTTCTATTAAATGACAATTAGTAGGTTCTCAGCATGAATATATGTTTATGGTATTTGGAAAAAAGTCCTAAGATGTGGAGCTATGAAAGGTGATACTGATTTCGTATCTTCCGTTCACTTATTTATTACCTCTGGCAATCAGGTTCAATTATCTAGGATTAAGATCTTTGAGAATAGAATATAGGACTACATTCTCCTAAATATTCTGATTCCAAATGAAATTAAACAAAATTTTAAAATTTTGTATGAATGAATTTATAATCAAATATACTTGAACATACTGGGACAAGGTGTGCTCCACATAATTTTACAGAATAGTCTGAAAAACTGACTTTTCAACAACTTATATTTTATACAATCTTGAATAATGATGGGAGTTGCTTGATTATCATTTAAACTGAATTTTCCCCAAAGTAAGGCCAATTTATAAATGAGAAAGAAAGGAAAGGAATCACACATAGAAAGAACAAGAGGATTAAATTATGAGAAGTATAAGGCATTTATAGAGAAATTAAATGTCACTCTTAGTGTAACGGTTCTACAGCTAAATTAATTAAAATTTTGACATTAATGATTACTGTAGAAAATCTATTATTTTCCTGAACCATTCTTCTCATGAGTTGTTCTATGAAAGTTGAACATGTTTTAATATCGCTTACCAAAATTGCTTTTAAGATGCCATGGAATTTATTTTTAAATGGTATTTGAGGAAATAGTAATTAACTTCAGCAAGAATAATGCTGCTTTATCATTACACGTTTTTCCATGGGATTCCTGTCACTATCCATGCTATTTCTGTCACTATCTGTACTGAGTACTCATTCTGTCTACTTGCTAAGTATAACTTGGATATGGTCTCCTAAATTAATTTTTTAATTAAAAATTAAATAACCAAATTTATTTGGTTATTTTTGAGAGACAGGAGGGCAGAGAAAAAAAGGAGACAGAGAATCCCAAGCAAGTTCAGCACTGTTAGCACAGAGCCTGGTTTTTCCAGAAAAACAGACAGCACAAAACAAACAAACAAAACCAGACATCTGTGGTTTTTAATAAGTATTCTGTTTAAAGTAAGATATTAATAAAAGCAAATTACCAATTTTAAGTGCTAAAATATAACTTTTAAATATAGCACTAGTATAACAGGAGCATGAATAAATGTCACATTTTTTACACTGAATGCTAGACTAGTGGTCTCCAAATTATACTGTTTACTATAACACTTGATATACATTGTAATAGGCTATTTTATATATATTAGGCCATGATAAAATACAAAATAATTTATTTATCTTTGTGATTAAAAAATAGTTTTAAAAATAATAATTCTAAAAATATTTGTAAAAATGATTGAATAGGATCATAGACCACTTGATAAATGGTACAGGGGCTATAGTTTTTTCACCCCCATTTTCACACGTCATATACACCTCAACTCAAGTGTTCTAGCCTAGCCTTCTTCTATGTTGATAAAAGTAATATTTAGAGAAGAAATATTTTTATAAATCATATGAAAAAATGGGTAACTTTATAGGAGGAAAAAATATTACATTCTCAAATCAAAATAAAATATATTCTAGGCACCTGGTTGGCTCAGTCTCTTAAGCATATGACTCCTGATTTAGATTCAGGTCATGATCTCAAGGCCTGTGATGTCGAGTCCCATTTGGCTCCATGCTAACAAGGGGAGCTTGCGGAGGATTTTTTCTCACCCTCTCTCCCTGCCCACCGCCCCCAAACAAATAAATTTTAAAAAAACAAAGTTAAATAAAATAACATTTATTCTATGTGAGTCAATAATATCTAAAAATAACTTTAATGAATATCTAGAAGAAAAATTAGTTGACTCATGCATTACTGGGAAAATAAAATTCTTAAATTAGAACAGAAGACCAAAATATTTCACAATTATGAAAGTTAATCTATATAGTAGAACAATCTTAAAACTAAAGAAATAAAATAGTAAATGGAAGACTTTTGTAGGAAGTATCACACAAAAATCACAAAATATATGTATAAGAAAACACAAAGGCCACAACATAAAAATTGGAAAAATATTAAAAATGGAGAAGTTACAAAGTAATAATGCTAGCCAATTTTAATAACTTGCAGGAAATTTCCAACTTCACCAAACATATATGAACAATAATTATGACAGCCATAGGCTTTCTTATGCTTATGAGGGTAACATAGTTTTTCTTATTTTTTCCCCATTTTCATATCCTGCTAGAAATAGTATAATTTGTGCAGATTGATGAAAGCAAGATAGATAAAGTATTTTGAATGTTTATTTTCTCACACTCAATATTTCAAATGCTAGAATGAAATGGAAAAAAACACAAAGCAATCCACATTTATTACTACAAAGTTATTTGTGTTTGAATAATTGAAACAATATTGAGGAGCTCCTGGGTGGTGCGGTCCATTAAGTGTCTGACTTTGACTCAGGTGACGATCTTGCGGTTTGTTGGTTTGTGGATTTGTGAGTTCGAGTGCCACACCGGGCGCTCTGTTGTCATCAGAGAGTCAGCTTGAGACCCTCTGTACCCCACTTCTCCAGCTTGCACGCTCATGCATACACATTCCCTCTTTCTCTCAAAAATAAACATTAAAAAAAGAAAGAAAACAATATTTGCACAACTAGTGAAACTAGCTACATTAATGAAATAAATATATGACTGAAATGATGCTGATATTACAGATATATGTTATTTTGCTAAGTAAAAAAAAAAGCAAGAAAAAATATATACAACCACATAGTCAAAATTTCTTTTTCTTTATATTACTAGTAAAAATCTTAGTTCTTTGTATCTTTTTATTCATGAAATATAAATAATTTGTAGTTATATATATGCCCACTCTGTACTTTGGCTAAGGGAGAAGGCATGTCTTACAAACCCATGCATTAAAACAAAGCAAAACAAATGAGCAAAAGGTAAAAAACAAAAACTAAGAGACGATGCACAAAACTTTTAGAACATTTCTAAGCAGTTGAACAGGTGATGGATGTTTATGTTTTTCCATTAAAAATTATTTGAGCATATTTGATAAATAATATTACAATAATTTCAAGTATACAGCATAATGATTCATTAGAGTATAAAGCAAATCCTTTGTAGTATAAAGGCATTCCTTTTATGCCATACCTTTTCATTGGAAAATATTATTAATGTGGACATTTTTTATGAAATAAATGAACATAATATCCTTATCTTTCCTATCATTATGTGTAACAAATTTTCCCCATACATGAATCAGTACAATAATGGTATACATCTAGAATGATGGGATTTTATTTTCAATGCCTTTTTCAGAATTATTTTTTCTATTTACTTTTCAAGAATATATGAATATGATTTTCTTCTTTTCTTCCCCAAATTCAATATTACACTTCTCATGAAGGGAAAAACAAGCATTACAAAAGATAATAAAATAATAGGTTGTTAACCTTTCCACCTCACCTTCCTCAATGGAACCTGAAATAGTAGTTGAGAAATGTTAGTCATTATGTTGCTCACCTATTGACCTAACTTAAATATCTGATTCTGGAGAGGGTTGTGGGAAGCCAAACAAAACATTAAAGCATTTAAAATGTTTGCTACCAAGGAGGTTAAATGGGTAATAATTTGCAGAAAACTAAAAAGACATTTTCTATTTATTCCATAATTTTGAAGACCATGGGGTCAAAAAGGTATGGCTCTTTGTTCCAAGCATGCTTAATAATCATTTTATAAAATCTGATCAGTGATACCTCTAAGGTTCACATCCAATTGCTACTTTCTTTGCATTTACATTGCAATATGCTAAACAACTCATTTGATTTACACATTCTGAATCAGTATATTGCAGCAGAACATTGCATAAGTTAAAATATATAGAAGACTAATATTAAATATGTTTTTGATCCATTTCAGAAGCACAGCAAATTTTCACTTTCACACACTTTGAATATTGTGTAACATTATTTAGAGCTAAGGTTTTCTGAATTTAAATGTTATAGTTTATATTTTTATTCAATTTTACATAAGGAAGTGTTATTCAAGAGCATTAAGAAGAGATCTACTTAAAAGAATATTTCCACATTAATTTTATCTCTGATATGTTTACTTATATAGTTATTTTATAGATTTTAAATCTAAGATTTTACATATTTTAGTATTCCATTAATTTCTAATGTGATGCAGCAATAATAGCCTGTCTGAAGGGAAACTTAGGCTCTGCACTAACAGTTTCTGATACAGACATAAAACAAATACATAAGTCACATACTCATAAGATGTCAGCAATTGCAGGTGAGTAAAATTACCTAGTAAATGGTGATTTAAAATGGCAGTTTGTTCTTAAGGTAAATTATTACCCAAATAGGTAAGGTTAAGGAAAATAATAGTTTGAAAAAGGAAAACCGAAGCAAGAATATAAAGTTTAAAATTAAAAGCAAGGTAAATTACAACAGAAATGCAATTTTTTCTGAAAACTGTTTTGTGTTAAATATTTGTGAATCACCCATCTTTAAAGCAGAACATTTATCTAAAGACAGAAAGAATTTGACCTAGATTATGTATTTAATATATTATAATAAATTTCTCATATCATATAAATTCACTCATTTTAGACAGGAAACTTAACAGTGACATTTTCAAAGCTGCTTTGAATGATAATGGATTTATATACTTACACAGAGTTAGAAAATTATTAAAAATATTATTCTTGGTAAAAATACATAGACATGGCAAATTATACCTTTTACATGTGAAATACCTATTCATTAAAAAAAATAAGGACATATATATGAATAAAAATTATTTGCAGTCTTTTTCCCTAGGGATAACTACTCCTAATGTATTCTCTCTCTCTGTCTTTTTCTCTTACTTATGAACATTCTGTTGCCTTTTGGAAAGGCCTTTCTGACCTTTCCATTTAATCACGCTGGACACTCTGATTAGTTAGGCATCAGCAACACTTTGTTGTAAGTACTGAAGCTTACCAGTATAATTTCTCATACAGCCTATGATTTTAAATTATTTTTAAAGCTCTTAAATATGGAAAAGAATTAAAACTAGAAAGAGCTACCAAATACTAAAATTTACATTTATTGTGCAAAAAATGTCATTAAATATAAGAAAATAAATGAGATATATTACCCTCAAAATTATGACTCTGTTTTTTACTAAAACATTCTTTTTAATGAGGAAAATGTAATTTTAACTAATTATGTTCATTTTTACCTTATAAGTAATACATATGGCATTAAAAATAAGGCATTTGATGATGGGTATTTTCTGCCAATTTTTATTCACAATTCCTGTCCTTTGTTTTAGTGTAATTAATGTATTAATGTGGCATTTGCCAATCAGAAAATAGAGTTGGAGATATGAGTTTATTCTGAGCATATAACCCAAAGTACATAGTCATGCATTTTATACTCATACCTAGTCTTCATGTTGGCTCACAAACTGTTTTTGCTCTATTATCAACTCAGTTTATCTCTGAAAATTGTTTATTGGGAAATTTATCTTGGTCTTAATCTTGTATCTCATTAATCTTAGTGTTCGTCAATCAATACTGATATTTAGATATGAATTCCTTCCTGAGTCTTAACTTTCATCCAACAAATACAACTGACATTCCTTTATTTTATAACATGGACTATGCCCTCCCCCCCCCCACATGTACACACATCATACCATGTCCATTAAGACAATATCCACATAGCCGTATCTATAATGCCAATTCTCCGTAAGGCCCTAATTTCCAGTTTTAAATAAACTGGAAACAAAATGTATTTCACACTAACAGTTCCAGGTACCACTTTTGCTTCCTTGGCAACACAGATAAAGTTATAAAAATCCTGCATTTCTTGTCTTTAATAGTATCCCAGTAGAGGCAATGCAGGACTGTACTGTTGAATTTTTTCTCCAATAGACTATCACATTACTTTAAAAGCAATATTTCTAAAACCTAAACATAATCTTTGTCATAAACTTCAATATTTTCTTCTTTCATTTAAGTTATGGTTGAAGCTTATTAATATAAAACAAAGCTTTTTATGAACTGGTTTTATTTATTTCTTCAGTTCCCACTTGCACTTAGTTTAGCCATATTGTACCTCTTGTTCCAAGTCAGGAAAATTTCATATATGATCTATTAAGTAATCTTTATTACATAGAAAGAAATTTCTACTGCAAATATCTAGTTGTCTTTTGTTTATTTTGTTTTGTTTGCATAGGAGACCTGTTGTCATAACCTAAATTGTTTAGTATCGAATAGCTTTCAATGGCCTACTTTCATAATGATAACCTCAAACACACCAAACACCTGTGATTCCTATAATGGGGTCATACACAAGCTCAAATAACAGTAAGTGCTTTTAGAATTATTTTCATATACCAAACAGTCAAGAGTCTCTATCACCATGGCTTTTCTTATAGAAGTGTCATCAATTCACAGCTAAAATTCCACTTTAGTGGAGATAGATAATGGACACATGATGACTCATTTTATCTGCTAAATCTTTTCTTCATTGTTGTTCCAATCACTGCTATTCTATTCATCAAATGTGTATTCTATATTCTTCAGATTTTGAAGTATCTTGGTTTTTTTTCTCACTGTAATCTACAGTTTATTAGTCTGGATGGCACCTATCAAAACTCTTCCAGTTGATAATAAACTCTTTTTTTTTCTCAACAACTTCATATTAATACCCAAACTGTTTTCATCCATGTATAGAGTCACCACTGAGTGGCTGTTAATTACTGAATCATTTTTCTAGATCACCTCATTTTACACAAACTAAAGCTTCTACTTGCTGTGATTTGTATGAGAACCACTAACTCTAGCAGACTGTCATTTCCTGGAAAAGCTACAGGATTTTCAAAAAAGATCCATAGGAATTTCTTTAGAGACAATTTGCTATCTGATAATATTAATCATCATAATAGCAATATTCACTTTTAGATTGATGACTGATATGCAGGGAAAAGTGAGATACTTTTTGAGGTAGTGAAGTAGGCATTCTTATAATAATTTTAATGTGAATAAGAAGGTTTGAGTTTTTACATCAATTAAGAAAGTCAGTAAGTAGTAGACCAAGAATTTGAATATAGGTTTATTTAACTGTGCTATGTTGCACCTTCAAGCACCTCTCCAGGTAGGTGTAATTATGTCACCTACAACTTGCTCAAATCGATGGATGAATGTTGAATCTTTATGTTGCTTTTAAAATTTACCTCACTTAGATTTTAGTAGGTCTTGTTCTTCTCTCACTAACCTTTCCCTTCTCATGAACTTGGCCTCCAAACTCTGCTCTCATTGTACCTAAGATATTTATAGCACGCTTTATGAAGCTTTATAGACAGTGTTCCTTACTTATACTGATGTCTGCAAATTATCCTAAAACTCAAAACTAAACACACTTTTGATTCTCTTGGAACTCATGTGTGACTACTGAATTTGAGGGTCTTTAAGTGCATAACCAGCTACAGAATATGAAACTAATGTTTTCTACTGTGAGATTCTTTTAAGAAGAAATGCCTTTCACTATTTAAGGGGGTCACAATCATGATTTACCTAAGAATTTCATAGTATAAACAAAGTCTTTTAACAAATATAGCATATGCAAGAAGTAGAAACTAAATACACAAAATATTAAAAAGTCATAGTATGATAAAGTGTAACTAATCTAAATAGTGTGTTTCACTTTGATTTAAAATGTTTAATTTTTTTTGGAGTATTTTTTAACATCAAGATGATTTGGAAATGATTTTAAGCTAATCAGAAGTATATTACTGAAAGTATTAATTATGCTTTTCTGCCCTACAAAGTCTTTTTGTTTCAAATACAGAAAACCCAATCTAATGACTTACGCAAAAATACATTCAGTTGGCTTGCATAAAACATCAAGCAGTAATCTTGATTTCAATGTCATCAGCTTCATTTCTCTTCCATTACATTGCTGCCACTGAAAGCTTTGCATGGTGTTCCAAGCAACTTCCAGCTACTGGTGAGAGAAACATCAATCCCAGGATTTAGTTTCCTTTGCTTTTGTTGATTTGAGTCACCTGCTCATACATATACCAATATTTGTGACAGTGATGGAGTAGTTTGACTGACCTAATATACTTGCTACATTCAAGAGCATTGAATGGAGTCAAGTTCCCAGAAAGCACATGGAATGTAGGTATGGTTGCCATAAAGACAGGAAATAGATGTTGCAATTAAAAAAAAAAAAGGTGAAAATAGCAGAAGCCCACTAATCAACAACTTTTAACTATCTACTTTGCAGGTCTTACTAAGAACTGTAAGAACTGTATTATAACTAATTTCTTCCAGAGTTCTTAAAAATATTTTTCTACATTCTTAATAAAAATTTTTGAATATCAACATGAGTTATATTATCAACATGAGAGCTATCAATACATACAAGTTTTTTTCCTTTAAAATTTTTTTTAAGTTTCTGTATTTACTTTGAGGGGGGGAAGGGACAGAGAGAGAAGGAGAGAGAGATTTTCAACCAGGCTCCCTGCTATCAGTACAGACCCTGACACAGGACTCAATCCCATGAACTGTGAGATCATGACCTGAGCTGTAATCAAGAGTCAGATGCTTAACCAACTGAGTCACCCAAGTCTCTCCATTTGTTTTTATAAATGATTTAGGATTGTATCTACTTATTTTGAATGTTAGCACACAAAGAATCATTGTATTACAAATCCCAAACAAAAAGTTATAAATGAAAAATAATTTTTATAAAATTCAGATAATATACAAAAAACTTTTTTAAGGTAAAATAAGCAACAAAAATCATTTTAACTGAGGTAGCATTTCTTCTTATTAATCCTTATGTTTGTTCTTAGGCGACAAGAAAATGTTTCATATTCAATTTAGGGTTAGGTCAAACCTAGAAGGCATGGAAATAATTATTCCTTGGAGATGGAAAAACATGGTAAGAAATTTTTAGGGCAAAAGAATCAAGCAGTTTATACCAATTAACTGCATTAAGTAAGAAATATGCCTACAATAGACTCTGAATCAAGAATGGAGATCAGGGCATCTCGGCAAGGGATGAGGGTAGGGGGTGTGTGGAAAACAAGCTCACCAGGGCAAAATGCAAGTTAGGAAGCAAAGTACGGAATCAGTTGGGCAAAGGAAAGTCAGAAAACAAGTCTTAAGCCATAACTCAAAATGACTTTATCAATCACAAGCTTAAGAAGTAATGTACACTTACTTTACATTGTGCAATGTTTTTTTGTTTTGTTTTGTTTTTTAAGTCCAGTGTAGTTAACATACAGTGTTATATTAGTTTCAGCTGTACAGAATAGTGATACAGCACTTTCACAGAAAACCCAATGCTCATCACAAGTGCACTCCTTAATCCCCATCACCTATTTCACCCATCCCCTCACCCAGTTCTCCTCTGGTAACTAACAATCAATTTGTTCCCTAGAGTTCAGAATCTATTTCTTGGTTTGTCTCTTTCTTTTTCCCTTTGCTTACTTGATTTATTTATTGAATTCCATACATGAGTGAAATCATATGGTATTTGTCTCACTACACCACACTTCTTTAACTATTCATCTATCAGTGGACACATGGCCTGCCTCCATATTTTGGCTTCTGTAAACAATGCTACAATAAGCATGGGGTGCATGTATCACTTTGAATTACCGCTTTCGTATTATTTGGGTAAGTATCCAGTAGTGTGACTACCAGATCATAGGGTAGTGCTATTTTTAATTTTTGATAAATGTCCCTATTGTCTTCCATAGTGGCTACACCAGTTTGAATTTCTATCAACAGTTCACGAGAGTTCCTATTTCTCCACATCCTCACCAAACTTGGTTGTTTCTTGATTTTTTATTTTAGCCATGCTAGTAGGTGTGAGGTAATATGTCATTATAGTTTGGATTTGCATTTTCCTGATGATAGGTGACGTTGAGCATGTGTATATCTTGACTGGAGAAATGTCTGTTAAAGTCTTCTGCCCATTTTCAAATTGGATTATTTGTGATTTTTTTGGTGTTGAATTGTATAAATTGTTTATATATTTTGTATACTAATCCTTTATTGGACATATAATTTGCAAATATCTTCTCCTATTCAGTAGGTTGTTTTTACTTTTTTTGGTTATTTCCTTTGGTGTGCAGAAAATTTTTATTTTGATGTAGTTCTAATAGTTTATTTTTTCTTTGGTTTCCCTTTCTCAGGAGAAATATCTAGAAAAATGTTGCTACAGGCAATGACAGAGAGATTGTCGCTTGTGCTCTTTTTAGGATTTTTATGTTTTATTTCAGTCCCTAATGCATTTGGAGTTTACTTTCCTGTATACTGGAAGAAAGTGGTCCAGTTTCCTTCTTTTGCATGTTGCAATCCAGTTTCCCAACAGTATTTGTTGAAGAGACTTTTTTCCACTGCACATTCTTTTTCTATGTTCTATTTCCTTTTTTTTCTTTTTGAGAGAGAGAGAGAGAAAGAGAGAGAGAGAGAGAGAGAGAGAGAGCTAGCACACAAATGGGGAGGGGGCAGGGACAGAGAGAATGGGAGGACATGGGATCCAAAGTGGGCTCTGCCCTGACAGGCTGAGAGCAGTAAACCCAATGTGGGGCATGAACTCACAAGCCTTGAAATAGGACCTGAGCCAAAGTCAGATGCTCAACTGACTGAGCCATTCACGTGTCCTTCCCAGTGCGTGTTCTTGCCTTCTTTCTGGAAGGTTAATTGATCATATAATTGTCAGTTTACTTCTGGTCTTTCTATTCTGTTCTGTTGTTCTCTATGTGACAATACTAAACCTTTTTGATTACTAAACCTTTGTAGCATAACTTGAAGTCTAGAAGTGTAATACTTCCAATTTTTTTTTTTTTTTTTTTTTTTTTGCTTCTTTTGGCTATTTGGGGTGTTTTGTTGTGTGCCATGAAGCTATCTGGTCCTGGACTTTGTTTCTTGGGAGATTTTTTATTACTGATTCAATTTTATTGCTGGTAATTGGCCTGCTCAAATGTTCTATTTCTTTCTACTCTGGTTTTTATATGTTAAAGTTTTCTAAGAATATACACATTTCTTCTAGGTTGTCCAGTTTGTTAGCGTATAATTTTTCATAATATTCTCTTACACTTATTTGTATTTCTGTAGTTTGTTGTTACTTCTCATTCATTTGTGATGTTATTTGAATCTCTGTCTCTCTCTCTTTGTGTAAGTCTGGCTAGAGGCTTATCGGTTTTGTTGATCTTTTAAAAAAACAGCTCCTGCTTTCACTGATCTGTTCTATTCTTTTTTAGTTTGTATATCACTTATTTCTGCTCTAATCTTTATTATTTCCTTCCTTCTACTTGTTTTAGGTTTTGTTTGTTCTTTTACTAAGCCCTTTAGGTGTGGAGTTAGCTTGTTTATTTGAGATTTTTCTTGCATCTTGCATAGGCCTGTATTGCTAAAAACTCTTAAAACTGCTTTTGCTATATCCCAAAGATTTTGGACAGTGCATTTTCATCTTTCTCATGTAATTTTTGATTCCTTTGGTTTCAAAGCTAACCCATTTATTGTTCCATATCATGTTCTCTAAGCATGTATTAGTGCTCTTTGCAGAATTTTTTCTTCTTGATATCTAGTTTTCAGAGCATGTCAGTAAAGATGCATGGTATGACTTTGATCTTTTTTAATTTGTTCAGACTTGTTTTTTGATCTATTACACTTGCTTATGTGATCTATTTTGGAGAATGTTCCATGTATACTTGAAAAGAAAGTGAATTTTGCCATTTTAGAATGTAATTTCTGAATATATCTGCCTAAAGCCATCTGGTCAAGTGTCCCATTAAAAGCCATTGTTTCATCGTTGATTTTCTGTTTGGTTCATCTATCTATTGAAAAGTCCTCTACAGTTACTGCATTACTATTGCTTAGTTCCTTTATGTTTGTTATTAACTGTTATATGTATTTGGGTGTTTTCAAATTAGGTGCATAACTATTTACAATGCTATATCTTCTGGTTGGATTGTCCCCTTTATTATTATATAGTGTCTTCCTTTGTCTTTTGTAACAGTCTTTGTTTTAAAGTCTATTTTGTCCAGTATAACTATCTCTACCCTGAGTTTCTTTTGATATCCATTTACATGATAAATCTTTTTCCACCCCCTCACTTTCAGTCTGCATGTGTCTTTAGGTCTGAAATGATCTCTTGTAAGCAGCATATAGATAGGTCTTGTTTTTTGGTGCTTTTTTCTTAACCATTCCATCACCTGTGTGGGTTTTTTATTTTTTAATAGTTTACTGTCAAATTGGTTTCCATATAACACCCAGTGCTCTTCCCCACAAGTGCCCTCCTCCATCACCACCACCTCTTTCCCCCCTCTGCCTCCCCCTTCAACCCTCAGTTCATTTTCAGTATTCAATAGTCTCTCAGGTTTTACGTCCCTCTCTCTCCCCAACTCTCTTTCCCCCTTCCCCTCCCCATGGTCCTCCATTAGGTTTCTCCTGTTCTCCTGTTAGACCTATGAGTGCAAACATACGGTATCTGTCCTTCTCTGCCTGACTTATTTCGCTTAGCATGACACCCTCAAGGTCCATCCACTTTCCTACAAATGGCCAGATTTCATTCTTTCTCATTGCTATGTAGTACTCCATTGTGTATATATACCACATCTTCTTGATCCATTCATCAGGTGATGGACATTTAGGCTCTTTCCATGACTTGGCTACTGTTGAAAGTGCTGCTATGAACATTGGGGTACATGTTCCCCTATGCATCAGCACTTCTGTGTCCCTTGGGTAATCCCTAGAAGTGCTATTGCAGGGTCATAGGGGAGTTCTATTGATAGTTTTTGAGGAACCTCCATACTGTTTTGCAGAGCGGCTGCACCAGTTTACATTTTCACCAACAGTGTAGGAAGGTGCCCATCTCACCACCCCCTCGCCAGCACCTGTGTGTTTTGATTGGAGTATTTAGTCCATTTATATTCAAAGTAATTATTGATAGGTATGTATTTATTCCCTTTTTGTTACTTGTTATCTGGTTGTTTTTGTAATTCTTCTCTGATCCTTTCTTCTCTTACTCTATTACATCACATTTTGCTGGCTCTTTAATGATATATTTGATTATACTCTCTTTCTGTTTTACATTGCTCTTACTCACTTTTGACTTGCGGTTACCATTAAGTTTGCATATAATGTCTCCTGAATATAGCAGTTAATATTAACTGATGGTCACTGAAGTTTGAACCCATTCTTTACTCCTCTCCCCCAACTTTTTAATTATATAGTGTCATACTTTACATCCTTTTATTTTGTGAGTCCCTTGAGTGATTTTTACAGATATACTTATTTTTTATTGCTTTTTTGCCTCTTACTTTTTTACTCTTACCTATGGTCCTTCCTTTCTACTTAGAGTCCCCATTAACATTTCTAGTATAGATGGTTTAATGGTCATGGACTCCTTTACCTTATATTTGTCTGGAAACCTCTTTATCTGTCCTTATATTCTGAATGACATCTTTCTGGATAGAGTGAGTATTCTTGGCTGAATACCTTTTTATTTATTTTTTTTATTTTTATTTTTTGCTTTTCAGCACTTTGACTAGATCATGCCGCTCACTTCTTGTCTGTAGTTTCTGCTGAAAAACTTGCTGATAGCCTTATGATGTTTCCATTGTATGTAATGGTCTTTGTTTTTACCCACTGCTTTTAAAATTCTCTCTTTATCACTACTTTCTTCCATTTTAATTACTATGTGTCTTAATGTGGTCCTCCTTGGGTTGATTTTGTTAAGGGAATCTCTGTACCTCCTGGATCTGGATAATATGTTTCCTTCTCTGGATTCAGGTAGTTTTCAGCTACTATTTCTTCAATAAAGTTTCTACCCCTTTTTCTCTCTCTTTTTCTGGGAATAATATAATACTGATGCTATTATACTTGATGGGGTCACTAGGTCTATTCTCATTTTGTGTAATTTTTTTTCTCACCTGTTCAGCTTGATTACTTTACATTGTTCTGTCATCCAGGTCACTAGTTTGTTTCTCCACTTCCTCTAGTTTGCAATTTATTCCATCTAGTATATTTTTAATTTCATTTATTGTGTTTTTCATGTCTGACTGGTTCTTTTATATTTCTTTGCTAAGGGTCTCACTGATGTCACTCTTTTCTCAAGTCCGGTGAATACCTTTATGGTCATTACTTTAAATTCTTTATGTGGCATATTACTTATATTTGTTTTGCTTTGGTCCCTTGCTGTGGTTTTATCCTATTGTTTCATTTGGGACATATTTCTCTGTCTTTTCATTTTGCTTAACTATTTGTGTCTGTTTCTCTGTGTTAGGAAAGTCGGCCATTTCTCCTAGTAAAAGTAGTTGGTGGGATGCTATTTTTAACATAATGGTGTAGGTCCTCCTCTGGAGGGACATGCCTCCACTGCCACAACCTGGATGGCTGGTAGCTTTGTATATCATGCATGGGTGCCTACGTGTTTTGTTCACTTGTACTCTTCCACAGAGGTTGTGCCACTGCTACAGAGGCTGGAGCCAGCTGGGGCTATTCTGCATTGTATAGTCTTGTACCACACATTTTGTAATTAACTCTCCATTCATATATGTTATCTGAGTATGCATAATTGTCTTGAATTCCTATTTAACTTGTAGAATATTCCATGACAGAAACAATTAACATCCTTTGGAATAATGATAGCATCTGTAATAGTGCTGTGCCCACAGTTCTGTGCCCTGTGAAAATATTTTTGACTCATCAATTCATATAAGAACATTTGTAATGATTATATTTTAACCAATTTTACCTACTAAGGAACAAATGTTTAGAGGATTACTAAACTATAAAAACAGACTAACTCTAAATTATAAGAATAAATTACTTTTTAAAATTACTTTTTATTTTCTGATTATAAATGTATATGCTCAACATTAAAATTAAGGGGAGAAATACAGAACATAAACCATGCTGCTATCCATAAATATCATCTTTAAGATCTTCATGGATTCTTTTTATTATGTAGCATACACACATAGATAAATACATAGATATGTAGACAGATGATATATACATACATATACAGACTTACAAAATCTGAGTACAACTATTTGTAGTCTATTCATAAATTCTTGAGTAATATACAGGTCATATGTAACTATTTCTAAAAGGTTACTGAAGAAGATGGATAAACATTAAATGCTTTATTATTTGGTGGACTTTGAGCTTCATATTTAATTGCCACTTAAGTGTATGTTCTTTATTTCCTCACAAGACTCTAGTTGTATTGCATTCTTCTCACATTCTTACTTGTTGCATATTGTGATCCTTTTCTCCTGTCAAATATTAGAGTTCTATATTAATTTAAAATGTATACAGTATCTCTTTGTTTACAATATATGTTCCATTGTAAAGCTCTACCATAATATGAAAAACTCCTTGTTGATGGATATTTATTTCCCACTTAATACTCTGATAAGTTTTTGATAAACATTCTTGTGGCAAAATCATTTTTCATTTGATATTTGCGACATATAGTACAGCTCTGAAAGATGTAGATAAATACTGCTGTTCTTAAAATTTTGGTTCATATTTCAAAACTAACCTTCCAAAAGATCAAACCAATTTATGCTTATATCACTGTTGTTCCCAATTACACATTTGCCAACATTCTGGAAAACAGTGAATATCCATTTTCCTTGTATGACTCTATGGGATTATTTGTATTCGGTTTCATTCTATCTCTAGTGAGTTTTACATGTTTTGAAGTGCCAGTTAGACATTTCTACATGTTTTCCCATTTTTCTTCTGCTGCCTTCCACTTCATATTGGCTTTGTAAGAGGAATTTTTATATTAAAAATTAAGTAGAAATGTATGATGTTCATTAAATGGTTTTTATGTTATAATTTATAATATATAGAAATTTTGTCAGTTACTCTCATAAACTCCAGCAGCTTTCCTTTGTGGCTGTAGGATTTTTTATTGTACCTTAAAAGACCTACAAACTCTAGAAATTCATTGAAAATATATATTTTTAAAATACTAATGAATGACCATAAACTTAAACGTATTTCTGATATTCCAAGGAGGTCACCAGAAATGGTGACAATAGTCAAGAGTGCAGTTGGCCTTGCCCCAGCAACATTGTGATATTACATGAAAAAAGTCAGCTTTCTCTTTGAAGAAAAATCTGTTCTCTGTTCTGCCATGTGAAACCAAGTCACTGTCTCAATGAAGTTCATGGTTCACAGTTTACCCTCAGTGATGAAACATAGTGATCTCTAATGTGCTTCTGTGGTTGTTCAAATTCAGGACTGGCTACCGCAACCAAAGACAATTTCTGATGAGTGGGAAGAGCTTAAGGTGGTCATTGGAACTCTGGTCAATTCTTTGCTTGGTGAGCCTTGTTATATTTTCTGATTCTTGGGATCTTGCCAATTACTTACTAGTTTGGTCTGCCACATGGTGAAATGGAGTCTAACAATTAAAGTCTTTGTGGACTCGAACTGTAGAAACAATTTTTGGATGCTCATCATATTATCTGATTCACTCTTGTATATGCCCATGGTAAGGGCTCATTCTGTGATGAGGCCAAATTAAATCAAGGTGCTCATTGAGACTACACCCCTGACATAGCCATCTGCTGATGGCAAACTAACATTGTTAGGCACATGTTCCCTTTTATACCTCCTACTGAATCACATATTTAATCACATAAAACAGTGTGGGCATTGAATATCATGGTCCCAGAAAGGGGACCTGTCTTGTCTGCTTCTGTGTAATAATGAGGATAATATATATAGGAGCTTATATAGACCCATATTAAAAGTTCAGGATTTAACCTTGACCATTCTCAGTCATGATGATTTATGCTTTTCTCTATTAACAATTCCAGGCCAGCTTGGTTATTACTTGCTCCAGCCTGGCCAAAATAAATTCCAAGGGATTCAGTTAATTCTAATTCATTCTCCCAAGTCTTCTTGTTAGACTGACATAGTTTTAGCTTATGAGTATAATAATTACTTATTTTTTTTTTAGTTTACTGTTTCAGTCCTTGTACAATGATTCATGTGCACCAATGTTGGTGCCACAACATATCTTTATAAGTTTACTGATAAAAATCTCCTTGTGCCTTTTGCATATGACTCTTTCAGATGAAAGGTCTGAGTAAGTGTAGGGAATGATTGAGGCAAAAAAGATTAAATTATAGCTACTGAAATGTATTTACATTTTTTTTAAAGTTTAAAGGCAGTGAAACAGTGCTTAAGTTAGATCCTGGGAAGTATGGAAGAGGGGGTATTAATGATCTTTGTTTTTTAGAACCATTCCAAAAGTCTTGTTGTCAAAGAAAAATCCACTGTTGATGCTCTCAGAAAATGTTGTAAGTACCTTAAATTTAAATGCCTGCTGGATTTTTCTTCCTGTCACATGGTTCTGATTAAGATTTGGTTGCCCTTCCCTTTAACCTGACCAAGAAGTTTATCAGATTCTAATTTCTGCACAGTCTAGCACCTATCATTGCTTTTGGATGTCCCTCCCTATTTATATTTTCATAGTTATAAATTCCTCATTTCATAGTATGGACATATGCTCCCCATTGTTCATATGAACAAATATGACAGACCCTCCAAAATAAAGGGCTAAATTATGTTAGTTGAACTAGGAAATTTAAGGTCAACGAGATGTACCAGAAGCCTTTTACATGCCTTATCTACCTATGTCCTATGTCCCCAAACGCTGTAGATTCTTTTTAGTGATCCTCTGCAATTGCATATAGCACTTTGTTTCCAGAGTGCCACGCATTCCCTAGCATTGTATTTCCTGTATTGGAAACCAGTCATTAATTTGGCTCTCTCCTGAGTATATGATGACTCATATCTTAGTGATAGTCATAAGAAACATTCATATATTTAAGATAATGTATACACCATAGATTATGTAGTCTCTGATAAAATCACCTCAAAGAAGCCATCCTTGATTATTCAGGAAAACTTCTCAATGGAACTTATTATTTAAGCATACCTGTGGACAGTTCTCCCTAAAATGGGAGTTCCCTAATTAGAAATTGTCAGGATACAGTTTTCCCTGACTTTGGCTGAAATGACCAATGATACAACCTCAACCCTAGAAAGCATTCAGTTCAACCTCCCTCATTGATCAAACTTGTTTTGTGAGATAGATTTCCCCTAGATTTTCTCCTTGCTTCAATTACTAATTATTCTGCTTTCTCTGCTTTAATGCTTCATGTCAGGTGGAAAGGTTGAGTACAGAAACTTGGTGAAAGGCATTTGACTTTGAAAGATAGATGCTGTGGATTTAGAGAATTTGTTCAGCTGTTTAAGCATGGAAAACCTAACATAGTTGAGGTGAACAGGCTGCTGGTTATCTTCTCTTTGTTTTTTCGAGTCCCACTGGTGCAGCTTTAGTCAAATTCTGCATGAGACAAAATGATTGAATTTTGTCAAATCTTTTTACATCAGATTAGTCAAAGTGGCAAACAGAGTGGTATAGTAGTGGGGGGAAGTTGCCAAGAGGCCAGTTTTCTGTAGAAATGAGTGGTGAATATTGTTGGAAGATAATCACCTGATAATTTTTTTACATGTCTACACATCTTACAAACAAGAGATAGTGTCGCCCTTCAGATCAGAGGACAAGTTTATTTACTGTCAGGTTTAATAAAAAATAATGTCTACCTTTGAAGCAAAGTGGTCATGTTTTCTTACAACTTGATATGGAATGTTCAGTTCTCAAAATTTAGGGTTTCTCTCTTATGACCCAGCACATTTTTCATATGTCTCTGTGGGAATGATGACTCAGGAAAGTGGTACAAATTCCAGTATTCCATTGCCATTACTCTAGATGTTAAACTGTCTTTTGTTTCTGATCCGAGAATCTCATGTCTTAGCACTCATGATACTGTGGGAGGCTAATTTATTAAACTTATTTTTATTGTTTATTTATTTATTTAGAGAGGGAGAGAGAGAAAGAGGGAGTGAGAGCCAGGACATGAGGGAGGGAAGAAGGGAGGGAGGGAGAGAGAGAGAGAGAGAGAGAGAGAATTTCAAGCAGGCTCTGTGCTTACAGCACAAGGGCTCAATCTCACAAACGGTGAGGTCATAACCTGAGCCAGAATCAAAAGCCAGATGCTTAACATACTGAGCCACCCAGGTGCCCCTGTTAGATTTATTAAACTAACTTATTAGACATCAGTTCTGTGACAGATCTTGACACTGGTGTAATAATGAAATCAGAAAAAGGACTTTGTAGAGGTGGTAGTCAGACATTTGTGTGTGTGTGTGTCGGGGGTACAAATCAGATGGTTAGTCCTGAAATTTCTGAGGGAGATATGATGAAGCTGGCTCTGGTATTGCTAGGAAAAACTGCATAAGGGAATAAATTTCTGTTTGGGACCACAAAATTGTTTTTAGGTGAGGAAATGCTGTTGTGATGAAGCTAACCAGTACAGGAAGGAAAACAGAAATAAGAAACAATTAAAAGGAGCACAACCCTTTCTTTTTTCTCCCAAATTCACTCCATGAATTTCCTCACACATTTACAAAAGTGTTATTTTTCTTTGAAAACACACAGTTCTTTATCTTCTAATTTTCAACTATTTGAATTAAATATGTAACCTATAACCAGTGAGTCTCACCATTATCCATGTTTTTCCCCAGTCCTCATTTAATTTCTCCAGTTAAACCTACTGGAAAAATGGGTTCAGAGATTGGCATACACAGAGTAAATTTCAATTACAATTGGTTTATCTTAGCCTATTACAAAGTCAATACATATGAGAATAATACAAAATTGTAGATGAAAATTACACAAAGGTGTTCCTCATTTGCTTCATTTATTCGTCATTGAGAAGCTTCAGAAAATCAATGGTTACCACCAATTCAGAAAAAATTAGGAATCTACCAGACTAATCAGGGCAGACTTAGATGCAAATAAATAATCACGAGTGTGTTTCATTACTAAAAGAAGGAAGTTTTTCTTTTCTATAATTAAATGCTTATATTTTATTTCTTACTGAATCATTAGATTTACTTAAATATTCATAGTGATAGTACTTTGTCTTATGTATGACTCAGAAAATTAAATTCATCAAGAAAAAATAATAATGATTTCAGCAGGAACTACCTACTTTCATTTATTCTGTATTTAACTGGAAATAGGCTACACAACCTGATGATGGCATTGATTTGAACATTGTATAAACAGTAACAGTTAATGTATCCTAGATCAATGAAACTGCTTTCTTTTTTATTTCATTGGTGTCCCTTATAATCCATCTAACAATTTGTAAGGAATTGAGTTTCTTAACAGTTATTGGTTGGATATAATTTTTATCTGGTTATATTTATTTTCGTGCTATCACTGTGTTCGACAATATCATACCAACTGGAGAGACACCGTTACAATTCCGTGCACATTATCTTTTGATTATGCTTTCTGCTCTAACAGTCATATATCCCATAAGACCACCACATATCTATATATATATGGTCTAATGGGATATATAACACATGTGTCTGTGTGTTATTTTTAAAAACGTGTTCCTTACATTGGTAATAAATTTTAAAACAGTTTTTTTCATAAGGAAATACTACAATTGTTCTATAGAAGCATTTGAAAATTTATTTAAATAAACATTTATTCATTTATTTAAAATGCTTATATATTAAAACTGGAATTTATTTATTTAAGATGCTTATATATTAAAACTGGAATGTCTTCATAATTCAGGCTTTATTAATAGGCTGTGTTATTTTTGCATAGAAAATATCAAGAAACTACTTAGAAGACATATATGTTTTCTACTCTCTTAAAAATGTTTTTTTAGTTTTATTCTATTTTTCTTTTTTACTATAATTTGATAATGTTGTTTTTAAAACATCTTACTAATGTGTCAAGTATTTTAAATGTACTGCGGAATTGACTTTAGACCAGTAATTTTATCATCAAAAAGCTCACTATTGAAAGTTTGGAAAAAAAGAAAATTTTTATCTCTTTAATGTCCAAACATATAAATTCACAATGACAGAGGCCAAGTAATTGGCCTAATTCCATCAGTCAGATATTGATAAGTTTGTACTTTTAATGACACATAATGACTTTGTTGTTAATTGGCTTCTAACCTGAAATAGACAAGGATTCACTTTAAGTTTCCAAACCTTAGTCTGTGAAACAAGACTTTTGCTTTTATAAACAAAAAATAATTAAATTTTTTAATAGTTTATTTATTTTTGAGACAGAGACAGACAGAGCTTGAGTGGGGGAGGGGCAGAGAGAGAGGGAGACACAAAATCTGAAACAGGCTCCAGCTCTGAGCTGTCAGCACAGAGCCCGATGTGGGACTTGAACCCATGAACTGAGAGATCATGACCTGAGCCAAAGTCGAATGCTTAACCGACTGAGCCACCCAGGTGCCCCATAAAAAAAATTTTTTTTAATTCGTATATATGATCAATTAGTCACTCTAATTTACACATAAAATTAGCCTGTGGTTTCTTTCTTTAAATTTTTTAAATGTTTTGTAGTATGGCCGTGTGTGTGTGTGTGTGTGTGTGTGTGTGTGTGTGTGTGCGCGCGCGCATGTATTTGTATGTTTGATTATACCTGCAACATTTGTTTTACAAATACACAAATATTTATGATGATTCTTAAATAATTCTAAATCTCAAGAAATTTACAATGTAAGACTATTTTCTTAACAATTGTGTTGAAATATATCAACATTGTTTCCCTGGGGCTTGTGCAAAGTGTGATGTTTTGATGCCCTTACCTGTTAAACACTCATTCAATTTTGCTCTTTCAAGAAAAACTTATTGACTTTCTGACCACAGCTAAGTAGTTTTGAGGTGAATTTTGATAATGGAAGAAATTTGCACAAAGATTTTAACAGTATGCTTTTTTGTGTTTTAAACTTTTTTATAGTAAAATTTAAAAAACCCTGAAGAATACATTTTATGAATGCTGCCTTTTCATTTATAAAACTCTAAAGGAAAACCACTTTACTACTCAAATCTATCATTCATGTAAATACTGTTCCAAGAAATAGGACTATGAACTTTGTTTCAACTGTTTGTAATAGAAAGACATGGTCAATAGTTACTATTTTATAGTGATTATGATAAAAAATAAGTTGAAACATAAATCTAAAAAAGAAGTTTAAAAAATTTGTACAATATCATCAATTATGTTGAAGATATTATATGAAAACAGTAAATTACGATATTGAAATTTAGTTTTTTTAAAGTTATCCTATTCCGTAGACCAGAGTGAATGGAAAGAAGTAGATAAACATGGACATATGTTGCAAAAATATCTTAAAACTTAGGAGGGCACTTGTTAGAATGAGCATTGGATGTTGCATGTAAATGATGAATCATGGATATCTACTCCCTAAGCCAAGAGCACTCTGTATAAGTGAATGTTAGCTAACCTGATTAGCTAAATATCTAATTCTAAACGAAGATAAAATATCAGTTGAGAGAACAAAACAAAAATATCAGATATGAAAAAAACAAAGAAATCTTGCCTTTTATAAACTTAAAAAGTTACTTTGAGTATGAACTTCTATAAATAAATGTTAAAGAATACGATGATGTGTAATAAACCTTCAGTTTGTTTTCAGTATTCAATAGTCTCTCAGGTTTTGCATCCCTCTCTCTCCACAACTCTCTTTCCTTCTTCCCCTCCCCGCTAGTCCTCCATTAGGTTTCCCCTGTTTTCCTGTTAGACCTATGAGTGCAAACATATGGTATCTGTCCTTCTCTGCCTGACTTATTTCACTTAGCATGACACCCTCGAGGTCCATCCACCTTGCTACAAATGGCCAGATTTCATTCTTTCTCATGGCCATGTAATACTCCATTGTATATATATACCACATCTTCTTGATCCATTCATCAGGGGATGGACATTTAGGCTCTTTCCATGATTTGGCTATTGTTGACAGTGCTGCTATGAACATTGGGGTACATGTGCCCCTATGCATCAGCACTTCTGTATCCCTTGGGTAAATCCCTAGCAGGGCTATTGCTGTGTCATAAGGGAGTTCTATGGATAGTTTTTTGAGGAACCCCCACACTGTTTTCCAAAGCAGCTGCACCAGTTTATATTCCCACCCACAGTGTACGAGGGTGCCCGTCTCTCCACACCCTCACCAGCATCTGTAGTCTCTTGATTTGTTCATTTTAGCCACTCTGACTGGCGTGAGGTGGTATCTCAGTGCGGTTTTGATTTGTGTTTCCCTGATGGGGAGTGATGTTGAGCATCGTTTCATGTGCCTGTAGGCCATCTGGATGTCCTCTTTGGAGAAGTGTCTGTTTATGTCTTCTGCCCATTTCTTCACTGGGTTATTTGTTTTTCGGGTGTGGAGTTTGGTGAGTTCCTTGTAGATTTTGGATAGTAGTCCTTTGTCTGATATGTCATTTTTCCCCATTCTGTTGGTTGCCTACTGGTTTCTTGATTGTTTCCTTTGCAGTGCAGACCTTTTTTATCTTAATGAGGTCCCAATAGTTCATTTTTGCTTTCATTTCCTTTGCCTTTGGGGATGTGTCGAGTAGGAAATTGCTGTGGTTGAGGTCAAGGAGGTTGTTTCCTACTGTCTCCTCGAGGGTTTTGATGGTTTCCTGTCTCACATTCAGGTCCTTCAGCCATTTGAGTTTATTTTTGTGGATGGTGCAAGAAAGTGGTCTAGTTTCATTCTTCTGCATGTTGCTGTCCAGTTCTCCCAGTACTACCTGCTAAAGAGGCAGTCTTTTTTCCATTGGATACTCTTTCCTGTTTTGTCAAAAATTAATTGGCCATATGTTTGTGGGCCCAGTTCTGAGTTCTCTATTCTATTCCATTGGTCATGTGTCTGTTTTTGTGCCAATACCATACTGTCTTGATGATGACAGCTTTGTAGTAGAGGCTAAAGTCTGGGATTGTGATGCCTCCCATTTTGGTTTTCTTCTTCAATATGACTTGGGCTATTCAGGATCTTTTGTGGTTCCATACGAATTTGAGGATAGTTTGTTCTAGCTTTGAAAAGAACACTGGTGCAATTTTGATGGGGATTGCATTGAATGTGTAGATTGCTTTGGGTAGTAATGGCATTTTCACAATATTTATCCCTCCAATCCACGAGCATGGAATATGTTTCCATTTCTTGGTGTCTTCTTCAATCTCTTTCATAAGTTTCCTATAGTTTTCATCATATAGGTCTTTTACATCCTTGGTTAGATTTACTCCTAGGTATTTTATGGTTTCTCGTGCAATTATGAATGGGGTCAGTTTCTTTATTTCTCTTTCCGTTGCTTTATTATTGGTGAATAGGAATGCAACTGATTTCTGTACATTGATTTTTTGCTCTCCAACTTTACTGAATTCATGGATTAGTTCTAGAAGGCTTCTGGTGGAGTCTGCTGGGTTTTCCATGTAGAGTATCATGTCATCAGCGAAAAGTGAAAGATTGACTTCTTCTTTGCCAATTTTGATGCCTTTTATTTCTTTTAGTTGTCTGATTGCTGATGCTAGGACTTCCAGCACTATGTTAAACAGCAGAGATGAGAGTGGACACCCCTGTCATGTTCTTGATCTCAAGGGGAAAGCTCTCAATTTTTCCCCTTGAGGATGATATTAGCTGTGGGCTTTTCATAAACCACTTTTATAATGTTTAGGTAAGTTCCTTCTATTCCTAGAAGAAATGGACAAATTCCTAAATGCACATGCACTGCCAAAATTCAAACAGAAAGAGGTAGAAAGCATGAATAGACCAATAACCAGTGAAGAAATTGAATCTGTTATCAAAAATCTCCCAATGAATAAGAGCCCAGGGCCTTATGGCTTCCCAGGGGAGTTCTACCAGACATTTAAAACAGAGCTCATACCCATTCTTCTCAAACTATTCCAAAAAATATAGAAGGAAAGCTTCCAAACTCATTCTACAAAGCCAGCATCACCTTGATACCCAAACCAGACAGAGACCCAGCAAAAAAAGAGAACTACAGACCAATATCCTTAATGAATACAGATGCAAAAATACTCAACAAGATACTGGCAAATCTAATTCAACAGCATATAAAAAAATTATCCATCATGATCATGAGGGATTCATTCCTGGGTTACAGGGCTGGTTCAATATTCTCAAATCCATCAATGTGATACATCACATGTAACAACAAAAAAAAAGAAAAAACCATATGATCCTGTCAATAGATGCAGAAAAAGCATTTGACGAAATACAGCACCCTTTCTTAATAAAAACCCTTGAGGAAGTCCAAGATAGTTTTTGAGGAAAGGCTTTGAGGTTTTCTCTGACCACAAAAGGGTTCTTTGTAGCTGCCTCTTTCTCTGCTTCTCTCTGGTAAAATAGCTAACCTTTGATTTTACTTGTTGCTGTCATGGAGCTGTCAGCCTGCTCTTAATTGCTTAAGATCTAGATTTCCTGTGTTTTCAGCATGTTTGAAGTGCTCACACTCTGTTACAAATAGTGCCAGTTCCCATGGGGAGAGCTTCAGAGTTCCCTGTTCTTATGGACTTCTTGCCCTGAGGAAAATATCTTAACCTCTGCTCCAGAGTTTTAAACATGGTTGGTGGACTGCTTTTCTTGGGGTGAAAACCCTACCTTATGACCAGAGTGCTGTGATGGGGTGATGCTTCTGGTGCTATTGGCTTACTTCTCTTAGTCAGGAATCGTATGTATTCCTAGAGTGAGGGTGACTGGGGTTCCCATTTTCTTATCCTTCATTAACTGATTCAGAGCCTCTACCCTATGACTGAGGGTTGTATGAGAAAAGGGAAGCCTCATATTCTCAGCTTTATTCACCTGGTATTTAGTCCCTGCAACACAGAGCTGAGGAGAATGATGATGCTGGCTACCTGTCCTTCCCAAAGAGGTTCAATGGCACCTGACTGAGGGGTTACAGATGGAGTGAATGGCTCAGGGCTCAAGGGTCTCATACTCATGCTATTCTTGCTGATATTTAGTAGATTTTTCTTAAAGAAAAACTTCATTTTTCATATTCCTCTGGGAAAATTTCCAGAGACTTTTCTCCTAGCAATAAGTCTGAAGAGATAATCATTTCATTAGTGTTTATGTTTACACCTTTATGATTCTCACCATTCATTGTTGTTTCATGGGGGACAGAGTCCACAGAACTCCTCATGAAGCCATTATGTAAATATATTTGCACATATTCATGTATTATTTATAAAATTAAAGTCTATTAATGACATATATATGTATATGTGTGTATGTGTATATATATGTATATACACCCACACACACACACACATCTACTTTCAAAAATTAAGACTTGGAAATACTATTTCCAGTTTTCATGGTGAATATATTAGTTTTAGAAGTTGAATATACATTTTACTGGTTATAAATTTATAATTTTTGCCACTAACAATAGTGTTTAAAAAGTTAGTGCCACAAGGCAGGTTAAGCATCAAGATAGGTATAATAATAGCTATTCCAGGGTTTGTGAACACTTGATAAATATGGAGTCATTTATCTATTTTTTGGCTATACAAGTCTAAGTTAATAGATTATAGCACTTTTTCCTTTACCTACATACAACCTTAATTTTTTTCATGTTAGTACTTCAGGTTGGTATTACCGATGTGTCAAATTTGACTACAATCTGATACCTCTAAGCTAAGCATTATTACTAATTCATTAATTAAAAAAATAATTCACTGTATAATAATTGAAAAACTATATATTAGAACAGGAAATGTATGTTTTTGTATTTTTAGATTGTATATCTAAATTTAAATTATTACGTGTATATATTTTTAAAGTAGAAGAAAAAAGGCCTACAGAAAAGTTTCTTAAAATTTTATATCCCTCAGAATCACTCACTTAACCTGTGGGAAATGCAGATATTTGACTTAGCAAACTCAATTTTGCCTAAATAGAGTAATTGAAGGGTGGAATTATCACTTCTTATCATCAGTCCCACTAGTTTCTCTTTAAAAATTTTTTAAATGATTTACTCATTTTTGAGAGAGAGAGAGAGAGAGAGAGAGACAGCATGAGCAGGGGAGGGTCAGAGAGAGAGGGAGACACAGAATCTGAAGTAGGCTCTAGGCTCCAGGCTCTGTCAGCACAGAACCAGCCCAGGGCCCAAATCCACGAACCATGAGATGACCTGAGCCAAAGTCGGACACTCAACTGACTGAGCCACCCAGGCGCCCCATAGTTTCTGATATTGAAAGTCCATTGGCAGCAATTTCAGAAACTCTTGTCTAAGGGTAAGCATCTGTTTTACTGCTTATTTAGTTATGCAATCAATGAAAATGATAATAGTCCAGAGTTTCAATATACTTGTCAAACGTGGATATTATTGGGGTTCATGAGTGGCTTAGCGAGTTAAGTGACTTGATCATGGCTCAGGTTATGATCTCAAAGTTCCTG
The DNA here is from genome assembly GCF_006229205.1 of Suricata suricatta. Taxonomy (NCBI): domain Eukaryota; kingdom Metazoa; phylum Chordata; class Mammalia; order Carnivora; family Herpestidae; genus Suricata; species Suricata suricatta. The sequence continues at coordinate 61,400,249 of NC_043705.1, read as the reverse complement.
TTAGTACAGAGTCTATTTGAGATTCTCTCTCTCTCTCTCTCAATAAATAATCTTTAAAAATATAGATATTATTAATAAATGTATAGAGTTCTTTGTGTGGTTAAAAAGACTAAATATGCAATATTTTTTATTTGAAGCATAGTTTTCATTTCTGTATATTACAATCATTACTATCTGTTTTCTATGTTCTTGTATTATTGGTCAGGTAATTGTGTGCCTAGTCATAGTCTAAGAAAATAATCTGAATATCTAGGTCTCTGCAGAAGATTTGTTCACCATATCATACTATCAGAAAATGCCTTGTTTGAGAAACATTGAAATTATCCTTTATTGACTGTTGTCCTTAGAACACTGGGTCAGGATTTTAGAATACTGCACCCTTCTAATTTCTGAAATAACACTCTGCAAAAGAGGAATCTTCTGAGTTAGAAATGAGTAAAAATGTCTTACACATGGTCACAGAAACATTCTTTTAAATGTCGAGCTAAGTGTTACCAACTGGAATGTCATTTGACCCAATCCAGTGGAAATACCTTCTAGAACCCAAAGAGACTGAAATAATCACTGAGGTTTTTGAATAAGGTTCTCTTTTCTTTTCCTGCCATAAAAATAAATTATCTCAATGTTAAGGAACAAGAAAACTGTAGGCAAAATTTCATGTGTCTGGAAGGGAGAGGAAAGAAAAGCAGAGTCATCAAGAATAATTGGCAGGGGAGAAAAGGAAGCATTGGCGCTCTGCTAGAAAGATTACTAGATTGTACTCAATGGAGGCTCAAAAACAATGATAATTTTCACTACCATATTAAATGTCATATAGATGTGTGGTTTTCTCCTGTATGTTTGTGTAACTTGTGAAAGCAAGGAGCAGATGTATAAAATATTTGGATATTACAAAGACTATACAAATAAATATATATAATATATATACACACATGTATGTCTTATATATATATATAGAGAGAGAGAGAGTGAGTGTGTGTGTGTATATACATATGTGTATATATATATGTATATATATAGTAGGATGAAAATTTTTCATGATACAAAATTCACACTTGATGTGGCAATTAGCATTTAAATATATGCAGTTATTCATTTATCTTTTTAATTTTAATCTTCAACAAATGCTTTTTCCAAACATCAAAATACTCCCATTTTAGGAGTATTTTGTTTGTAAAAAAGTAGAAAAATGACAATCAAATACCTTCCCATTTTGTACATATATGCTTTGTTATTTTCATTGTTATCTAGGAAAATATAAAATGAAAAGGTTATAAGTTGGTATAATGCTAAATGATCCACTAAAAGAATTGTGTTATTTAATCAGTTTTATAATTAAAACTTTCATAGCAAATCCAAATGAGGCCATCATGTGTTATAATTTCCCCTGAATTTCATTTCTAGCTATCATTAAAAATAATAATCCACCATTTGGAATAGTTGACCCAAAAGTTACCTTCTAAATTTTTCTTAAATTGGTACTTAAAACATCTCTTTGTCCTTATAGCAATTATGGATAAAATTTCAAAAGTGAAATATTGCAACCCTAAAATGGAGATAATCTCTCCTTTCATGTGTGATCATTACCCAAGTTGGTTACAAGCATTATATGCTTAGCAATTAAACTCATCTATGAATAATTTTTTCTGGTAAAATATTGAATGCAAAAGAAGAATAGAAATAAAATAAAATCAACTTGATTCACAGACAAAGGTTGAATTCCAATTAATTTTTAATCCAAGTGAAAATAAACTATCTTCCTTAGTTTGGCATTCTTATACAGTTTTTCATCCTTTTGTAACTACTTTTTTAATTATAAGAGCAACCCATGATTATTACAGAAGATTTATACAAATCTATAGAACAGCAACTAGAATGCAAATAATACACAATCAGATAGATTTTATTTATATGAGTGTATATTTATCTTCTTGGTATATATACATTCAAATATTGCAATCTCCTACAAGTTAAATATACATAGTGATTTTATTTAACATTATAAACTAAATATTAGCTAAGTAATTAAAAACTTTTTCAATATATCACTTTAGTTAATTGCACAATATTTCATTAAGTGCACTTGCTCTAATTTAAGCAGCCATTACTCTAGTCTTCACACATAGGTCATTTCTTTTGGGGGTGAGGAGGGCAAGATGTGTATCAGAGACTAATATTATTGAAAATAAGAAGGAAACAGGATTAGGCAGAGGGAGATATTGAACTGTTATTTAGACCCAGCAAGCCCTCATCCAACCTACATGGAGCTCTGGGGAGACTAGTCCTCAAACTTGCTAGCCTCTGTTCCGCTGCCTCACACAGTCAATGGATAAGGGCTTTCTTGGATGCAGTCAGACACTTGGCAAAACAATTCTCTGGAGATGATGCCTACCCTGAAAAAATTCACAGTTGGAGGTTGTCTTCTAATATTACTCCCTACTTCTAGGAATCAAGTTTTTTTCTTGAAAAGATACATAGAGAAATTTAATGTCTAAAACAGATTGCTAGATTTCTTATGCTTTTTTTTAGTTTTTTAAAATGTGTATTTATTTTTGAGAAATAGAGAGAGGGAGAAAGAGAGACAGAGAGAGAGAGCACTGTTGGGGGAGGGGTAGAGAGAGAGAGAGAGAGAGAGAGAGAGAGAGAGAGAGGGAGAGGGAGAAGCAGGCTCCAGACTCTGAGCTATAACCACTAGGCCCAATGCGGGGCTTGAACTCATGAGCTGTGAGAGATCATGCCCTGAGCCAAAGTCAGATACTTAACCAACTGAGCCCCCCAAGTGCCCCTAGATTTCTTACTTAAACAAAAAGTTTGAGAGCCTATCTTTTATGTAAGTGAACAACACTGATGAAACACCCTAGCGAAGAATGGCCATAAGTCCACTGTTAAATTTTGTGCTTATTAGTCTGTCTTGATTTTTCAAAGAAATCTCATTATTTTGAAATACAGATTAACAGGAAGTTACAAAGAAATGTATAGAGAGGTCCCATGTGACCTTTACCTAGCCTCCTCCAGTACTAACATCATGCATAACAATAGTAAAATATAAAAGACAAAAAATGACATGAGCACAATCCATGAAGATTATCCAGATCTCACCACTGGTATTCCTGTGTGAATGTGTGTGTCTGTGAATTTTATCAAATGTAGCCTCATGGAACTATAGCCATCATCAAAGTAATTAACTCTACCGTTACCACAATGTCCTTGCAGTACCAGAATCATAGAGCGTATACCTTTTGAGATTGGGTTATTTTACTCAGAGTTCTTCCCTTGAAGTTTATCTAAGTTATTGCTTGTATTAATAGTTTGTTCCATTTTATACATAATATTTCACATGGATATTCTGCAGCTTATTTAACCATTCATCCATTTAAGGACTTTTGGGTAGTTTTCCAGATTTTGACTATGAAATCAAGATGCTTATGATCTTTGTTGTGTGGATTGCTAGGTGAAAGAAAGTTTTTGTATCTCTAGTACATATGTCTAAGAATGTAGTTGCTGGTATGTAATATGCTATGTGGTTTAGCTTTATGTGGCAATTTGGCTAGTTGTACTACCCAGTTGCTTAATCAAAGACTGAATTATGTGTTACTGAAGGCATTTTATAAATATGGGTTAATTTCTATATTCAGTTAACTTTAAGTAAAAGAAATTGCCCTTCAAAAGGTGAGCTCCCTCAAGATGGAGAAACTGTTTCAAGACTGTCATATGAACCATCCCAGTATATTCTGTTGTTTCTGCTTCTCTGCAGAGCCCTAATTAACACATGTGGAAAGGCTATTAAAAGGAAAATGCAGGGGTGCCTGGGTGGCTCAGTCAGTTAAGCCTCCGACTTCAGCTCAGATCAGATCTCACGTTTGTGGGTTTGAGCCCCACATCAGGCTCTGTGCTGACAGCTAGCTCAGAGCCTGGAGCCTGCTTTCCAGTTCTGTGTCTCCTTCTCTCTCTGCCCCTCCCCCTCTCATGCTCTGTCTCTCCCTGTATCAAAAATAAATAAAACATTAAAAAGAAATAGAAAAAAAAATAAAAGGAAAATGCAGGGTGGCTTTACCATTTTACTTTCTGACCAGAATTTTTTAGTGATTCAGTTTCTTCACATCAATGTTAATAAGATGCTATCTTGGTATCACCATTTTGAAGTTTTATTTTAGTCATTCTGATAGAGGTACAGTGATATCTCATTATAGTTTTCTATAATGAGACATGTAATTGAATATACTAGCTTCCAATGAATAATATAATGATTTAATATACATGTATTTTGTGAAATAATTACCATAAATCTAGTTAACATTCTATACCACACATAGTTACAAATATTTTTTTACTTTTGATGAGAACTTTAAAACAAATGTTTATTCATTTATTTTTGAGAGAAAGAGAGAAAAAGAGAGAGCAAGAGGATGGGCAGAGAGAGAGAGGGGGACAGGAGATATGAAGCAGGCACTGCACTGTCAGCATGGAGCCTGATGTGGGGCTCAAACTCTGAGATCATGACCTCAGCCGAAGTGGGTTGCTTAAATGACTGAGCCACCCAGTCGCCCCATGATAAGAACGTTTAAAATCTATTGTCTTAGCAACTGTCAAATATACAATAAAAGTGTTTTTACCTAGAATCATCATGTTATATATTATATTTATTTGTTTATTTAATTTATTTTATAATTAGAAGTGTGTAACTTTTTATTTCCTTCACTCAATTTGCCAACCCCCACACTCCTTGCATCTGGTAAACTCCAATCTATTCTCTATATTTATGAAGGTTTTTGCTGTTGTTGTTTGCTTTTGATTGTTTGTTTGTTTTTAGATTTCACATATAGGTGAGGTTGTGTGGTATTATCTTTCTCGGGCTGACTTGTTTCCCTTGGAGTGATGTCCTAAGATCCATTTATGTTGTTGCAAATGGGAAAGATTTTGACTTTTTGTGGCTAATAATATTCCATATACATAATATTCCAACATACATAAGAGATTATGAATTGTTTTTCAAGATTCTTCATGAAAGCAATATCATACAGTATTTGGGTTTCTCTGATTTATCTCATTTAGCATAATGTCCAAGCTGTATCCATGTTGTCACAAATGGCAGAATTTCCTTCTTTCTTGGTTGAATACTATTCCATCAAGTATTTAATGATAGCAACTTAAATTACTTGTCAGAAAATCCCAACATCTCATTAATCTTGGTGTTGGCATATGTGTATTGTCTTTTCTCATTTAAATTATGCTGTGCCTGGGTCTTGGTATAAATAGGTGATTTTTAATTATATCTTGAATATCTTGGTTATTATGATATGTGACTCTCAATTCTATCTAAATCTTAACTCTAAGTAGATTACTTTTGCAGGCAATTATCCTTTCTGGGTTTAGTTTTTGGTTGTTGGTCTATTTTTGTGGATTTTAGTTCCAACAGCAGTTTAGTTTTCAGAGCTTTTGCAGTAATTTTCTAGTCTGATTTTTTTTATTGGAGCAGATGGCACAGAAGTTACTGGGACTAGATCTCCTTAAGCCATGGGGTGGAAATTAGGGAGACATGGAGCTTTGCTGCTTTTGTAGACATGAATATATAGGATATTTCCACCCCTCTACCTCCAACTTTTCTGGCCCCTTTCAGGTTATAGATCAGAGGCTGGAATAGCCACATGATTCACTGTTGTGCTGCTGCTTATGAATCAGACCACATGTGATTGCCCCAAGTGTGGAGAAACAGGTACAGAGACTTGCTGCTGTCACTGTAAGCACATCAAACCACTTACTAGGATTAGTTATAAAGCAGGAGCCAAGTCTCAGACCTTCCCTGTCACAACTGTTGATGGTGTTTGCCACCATCCCCAGATAACAGGAATAACGGTTTGGTATTCCCCAGTAAGCCTGTTGTTGTGCTTCTTTGTCTCTAAGCGTTTGTCTGTAGAGGGCAAATAAACTCAAAAGATAAGATACATCACCACCATTACTGTCTGTATGATCTTAAGAAGATGGTTGTTTCTCACTAAACTTTAGTTTCAGCATCTACTAAATAGTGTAATAATAGCCCCTTCTTCTTAAGGTCATTATAAGAATTTTATAAATGGTCACATATCAAGCAATTGGCACACTACGGTTATTATAATTATATATTATATTATATTACATATATCCTGTTACATGAAATATACTGCAGGAAACGCAGAGAATCCATTAAAATATATGATATAGCTCCTATATAGGTTAGGTTTATTCATACTTAATTTATGATTTTGTTTCAATCCAGATCCACATTGAATTCGTTCTACAAAATAAGCAATGATGTTGGAAATGAGTTAAGAATCAAGGTCAACAGACATTTTCTATGTTTTTCACTGATAAGCTTTAAGAGATGAATCATGATACTGTCCAAAGAGGATTTATTGATTTGCTGATCTAATTAAGTTAGAACTCTTAAATTTCACCAAAATCTAAATTAAGGGATCATAATGAGAGGTTAAACATTTGATGTTCCTTTTGATTACATATGCTACCTCTAACTGTACATTTTGCTGTATTGGATTTTTATGCTAGACTTATATAGCTATGTATACATATTGTCTATATTTAGATATAAAATTATTGAGAAAGATGAAACACTATAGCTATGAAAAGAAAAATACAGCAACCTTTGCCTCTGTAAGGGAATTAGAACTTTTTTAGACGGAAAAACTGCTGTCACTATTTTCAGAAACGTGTTTGGTATTTTCTTAGAGTTGGCCTAAAGCTTTTGCCCTTGTAACTATTTGTCAGGCTGGTCTATCTGCTGCTGCTATTTCCCATTTGTCTACAGCTATGCTTCAGTGCTTTCTTAAAACAGTTTCTCTCCTTCTCTGCTTTTGATTGACCCACTTTGGTCTTTGATGGAGAAGGAATCTTATGTAGACCTTGTAGTTAGAGTCTTTTTTCATAACTTTCACAACTTTGTTCCCAAAAGTGTTTTAGTTATTCTTGCATTTGCCTCATATCTTAAAGCTATTGAGCTTATAAATGGTAGGAACTCAAATACGTAGACATATATGTATGTATGTATGTATGTATGTATGTATGTATGTATCCCTTGCCCCAAGAGACTTACCACAGAGAATATCTAACACAGTATTTCTCACACACATAAATGGAGTTTAACAAATGTTTGTCAATTAAGAGACTATGTCTCCATTCTCATCTGACTTCAGATGGAAGTGTATAAATAAAACGTAAAATGGCAGTGTAGGGGTATTCTGGATAGAACACCCAGGAAGGTTTAGAGTATGGAAGATTTGGAGAAGTGCTTATATTTCAGTGGGACAAGTGATTATAATCAACCACTTAATCTGAAGTTTATCCAGGTTCCCAAGCCACAAACTTGGAAAAGTACTTGACTTTTCTTTTTTGCTCCTTCCACTTACAATAACTTAACATATCTTTTTGACATAACAACCTGTAAGTCTCTTAAGTCTGGTCCCTCTTAAAATACATACTATATCAGAAAAAAGATAACTCTTAAATTTCTCTATGAACCTCCTGGATCTTCTCCCTGCATCTGTTCTTTCCCTAGCCCAATAACTTTTAACTATTTTAGCCACCATGATAGTTTTAAATTGGAATGCATACTTCCATATCTGAAAAAAATCCCATGACTCTCTCTTACTGGTCAAATAAATTTTAAAATTTAACACAATGATTACATGACTTTTCTTTAACTTGCTTCTCTAGCTTCATCTTTAGCACTAATCTTGTCACCATATCCTTGAGCCTTCGGAGTTATTGCTATATTTAATCCTGTTCAGCCTGTAGTCTTTGTTTTTGCCTCTGGGATTTGCCCATGTTCTAGAAACACCTTCCTACTCCTTTCTTTTTCCTGGTGAATTTCTTCTTTGCTTTCAGATTTTATTCTTAGTCGTGAAAGCAGGTGAGATCCCACAGCTAAGTGCTTCTGAAATAGTTGCTTCTTTGATACTGTGTCTGCTTTACTCACAGTTAGAACCTGAGTACCTGGCAGAGTATTTGTGAAATAGACAACAGCTAATACATGTTGAATGAAAGTCTTTAATGTTTATAGATGTTCTCTGCTTGTTATTCAGTTGATATTTTCAAACTTACTGCATAGAAGGGATGTGTACACTAGGCCGTTGGAATCTATGGCAGGAGGTACATTGTCAGAACCCTGATTTTTTCCTCTGAAACTAAGATCATGCTAGTTAAATCATCATGAAAGAAAGGTGCAGTTTTAATCAACAATAGCTTCATATCTTTACACTTCTCATTTCCATTCTTCTCAAGTGGAACCAGAAAGTATTTGCTTTGAAATAAAAGGTGTAAAATCTACTAACCTAAAGGACAACTGCATTTATTACTATTGAAAGTTTGGATATTAAAAGCTTGAGTATGTTTTGCCTCTTGAAATTCTTCTGAATTATTATTAATATTTTACTTATGGGCACTTTGATCAGTTAAACAAAAAGAAATTATACACTCTTTTGAAATTGTAGCAATGGAACATATTTTAGAAAATGTTTATTAGTGATTTAGTTTCAGGGCATCTGGGTGGCTCAGTCAGTTAAGTGCCCGACTTTGGCTCAGGTCATGCTCTCACGGTTTGTGGGTTCGAGCTCCGCATCGAGCTCTGTGCAGACAGCTCAGAGCCTGGAGCCTGCTTCAGATTCTGTGTCTCCCTCTCTCTCTTCCCTCCCCCACTCATGCTGTTTCTCTCTGTATCAATAATAAATAAACAAAAAATTTTAAAAATAGTGACTTAGTTTCTTTTCTTCTTTTATCAAATACAATGATATGACTACAGGATGGAGGTTAAGAAAGTTAGATTAGGTCGTAGTGAGATATTTTTATCCTTTCAGTTTTATATTATTTTATTGCTGCCCGCTGAAAAGTTGTTAGGTATGTGTAATTCAATGATCACATAATTATTTTAATCAAAAATTATAATTATTTTATATATGTATAATAAATATAGTTACAAAATGTATGTATATATGGTAGTGAAATTATATAACACTAAAATGAATAAAATAGAAAAAAAGTCCATCATTTTAGAAAATTTGCTAGACTAATTCAGTTTTAATATGAAATGAGTATACACTTTGCCTCTAAAATCCTATTTTGTTACATTGTATTTATTAAATAAATCAAGATTATGCTTGGAAACATAAATAAATGGCAACAGAATTTAACTTTCATCACAAGAATATAAAAAAATTCTCAACTACTTCTTTCATTTTGTGTAGAGAATAGACATGCATTTCCAAAGCCAATAAATCTAACAAAGTCACAAAGATGACACCACTTACTGTTTAAGTAAAACAAGTGTTTGTAGTGTTTTTTATACATGGGATCATAAGTGCTAGCAAATAACTAACATTTTTTACAAAGCACAAGGACAAACCAATAACCATCAGCAGTGCAAGTGTTCATAATTGATCTTTTTAGATAAATTCTTTCATAGTCTTCCTTGCATTAGTTTATTTTTGATCCTGCCTTTTAATCCTTTATCAGACTATGTGATACTTTGCAGCATGTATGCTTATTGTCCCCTTAGTGCCTTGAAATGATTGGCATTTAGGGAATGATTACTTGAATTAGTGAACACATTACTGTTCTTCTGGGCCAGGTAACATACATGTGGACATACTAACTTAAATTCTGTGAGAGTTTCTATCCATAGCTGAGAAAACAGCTTAAGGAACTTTAAGAAACTCCCTGATAACAAAATCTGTGCTCTTGTTTTCAGAAGCCAATGATGTAATGAGTCTACCGGCATGTTTATACTTATGTGGACTCTGTGTGTATCTATGTGTGTGTGTATCTGTTTAATTTTATGAAAGGGTATTTATAGGCAGTTGTTTCAACAAAACAATTTTGACTCTGCAGGGTATATTGACTCTGTGCATTATAAAATAAATTTTCTCAGAGCTGTTCTTTGTAAAGGTATGTATTCTTTAGCTAGGACTTCCATTACAAAATACAAGATGGGATGGCTCAAACAACAAAAATTTAAATTTTCAGCTTTGAAGGCTAGAAGTTCAGGACCATGGTGTCAGTAACTTCAGTATCTGTAAAGGCTCATTGGCTTGCGGGTGGCTGAATTCTCATTGTATCTTCACATTACCTCTTCTATATGCACACCTAGAAAGAATTGCATGACATTGCATGATACTTTGTGATTTCAAGAACAGTATTTCCCATACCTCATGTTCTTTTCCAATGTGAATTTCATTCCCTCATCAGGAAAGGTGATCAATTTTTCATCTGTTTGATCAAATTCCTGGGTTAGCTTTTTAACCTCTTTTATGTAGTACAATACAGTGGACATGACATGAGGCTGTATACCTTCTAAGGCTAGGCTGTATGTGCAGGTTTTGCCTTTATAGCTTGGGATACTATCATAATGAAAGAAATCATAAACAGCCACCTAGAGGGGCTTACATGGAAGAGAAATGAGACCCCAACTGATAGTCTCAGCTCAAGTCCCAGTTATTACAGACTCTGCCAAACTCTTGAATGAGAACTTTGGGCCTTCTAAAGTTCTAAACATCTTATCACTCTAGCTGATACCACATGAAGTAGAACTGCCAGGTTAACCCCCAGATGGGAAAACCACATTGCTGCTGCTTAAGCCTCTAAATTTTTTAATGCCTTGTTACATATAGAAATTAATAAAAATATTTTCAATTAAAAATTACATCCTCACCAATAAATTTATAAAATAATAACTCACCATTTATAACAAAAGAAAGGAAGGAAGAAAGAACGAAAGAAAGTGTGAGTTAAAGCTGAATCTTGAACCTTGTAAAACTGTATAGCTCATTAAAAGATGTTTTTTCCAGCGACACCTGTGTGGCTCAGTCAGTTGAGCATCCGACTTTGGCTCAAATCATGATCTTGTGAGTTCAAGTCCTGCATTGGCTCTGTGCTGAAAACTCAGAACCTGGAGCCTGCTTTTGATTCTGTGTCTCTGTCTCTCTCTGTTGCTCCTCTGCTCATACTCTGTCTCTGTCTCTCAACAATAAATAAACATTTTTTATGAATGTAAATTATTTTCAAATTGGCTTACACCCAGTGCTCAACCGAACAAGTGTCCTCCTCAACACCCATTACCCACTTCCTCCTCTCCCCCACACACCTATCCACCATCAGTTTGTCCTCTGTATTTAAGAGTCTCTTGTGGTTTGCCTCCTTCCCTCTCTGTTTGTAACTATATTTTTCCTCTTCTCTTCCCCCATGGGGATCTTCTGTTAAGTTTCTCAAGATCCACATATGAGTGAAAACATGATATCTGTCCTTCTCTACCTGACTTATTTCATTCAGCATACCTTCCAGGTCCATCCACTTTCCTACAAATGGTTAGATTTCATTCTTTCTCATTGCCATGTAGTACTCCACTGTATATATACTACATCTTCTTGATCCACTCATCAGGTGATGGACATTTAGGCTCTTTCCATGATTTGGCTAAACAATAAATGAATATTAAAAATAATATGTTTTCCCAAAAATATTATGCTTTTATAGTTATAATTATTTAATGTATAATGTATTTATGTTTTAAAAATCATATCACAGTTCAAGAGCAATTTTTAGTAACTATGTCTTTGAAAATGAAAAAAAGATTAAATTAATGCAGATACTAATTTTACTGAAGAAAAGTAATATAGTATTTAATGAAAACTTACATATATTACTATGGTATAAACTGTGGATAAAGCACATGATAAAAATAAATTTAAAAAAGTTTAAAAATTATCATATTAAAAACAAACTTGTTTTTGTACTTTTAAAATGGATAATCAGGTTCTTTAAGTGCCACAGTATGGAAGTCTATCATATATATGTAAAAGAGTTATGAGAGAATTTTATTTCATAATAAAAATATTTACAATTCTCTAGAAAGTACATCTTTAAAATAATTTTACCACTTAATATTTTAATAATGAAAACTTGCAAATTATAATTTTATTTTGTTCTTTAATGTTTATTTATTTTTGAGAGAGAGAGAGATGGAGTGTGAGAAGAGGAGGGGCAGAGAGAGATGGAGACTCAGAATCTGAAGTAAGCTCCAGGCTCTGAGCTGTCAGCACAGAGCCCAACTTGGGGCTTGAACCCACAAACTGTAAGATCATGACCTGAGCTGAAGTCATACACTTAACTGAGCCACGTAGGTGTTGTACAAATTGCAACTTTAAGGAGAAAAGTTTGAGGTAATAATATATATATATATACATATATACATATATATATACATAATATATACATATATATTATGTCTAAACCTAATAATAAGCAGACAGAAAAATGAAAATATTCATAAGATTTTAAAAAATATTTTCATATTGAAGTAACTTTACATTTAGAGAAGAGTTACAAAAGTAGCAGAGTTTCTGTTATTTTCCTCAGTTTCCCTTAATGTTAACATTTTATATGGTAATGAGATATTTAAAATCTAAGAAATTAATATTGGTACTAAATTATTTCCTCACATGTATATTCTCTTTGGACTTTGCCATTTTTTTCTGCTAAAGGCCTTATTTCTGTCCTAGGATACAATCCAGGATACCATATTGAATTTGGGTTCCATGACTGTTTATCTATTTAGTGTCCTCAGTCTGTGACAATTGCTTACTCTCTCCTTGCCCTTCATGACCTTGCCACTTTTATATGAATATGTAGGGTATTGTGTAGAATGTCTCTCAATTTAGAAAACTTGTGCTTTTTCATGAGTAGACTGGACTTTGGGTTTGGGGAAGAATACTACAGAAGGGAAGTGCTATCTTTTTCTTTTTCTTTTTTCCTTTTATGTAAGTGTAGTTGTCACACAATGTTCCCTTAGTTCAGGTATAATGTAAAACAAGTTTGTACATAATGCTATGCTTACCATACATAGTGTAGCTATCATCTGTCACCATACAATACTACTACGATATCATTGACTATGTTTCTTATGCCATGCCTTTTATTCCTGTGACTTACACATTCCATAACTGGAAACCTGTATCTCTCATTCCCCTTCCCCCATTACCTCCTCTCTGGCAACCATCAGTTTGTTCTCTGTATTTATAGATCTTATGCCGCTTTCCATTTGTGTATTCATTTTTTTTTTTAGATTCCACGTATGAGTGAAACCAAATGGTATTTGTCTTTCTCAGTCTGACTTATCTTACTTAGCATAACACTCTGTAGGTCCATCCATGTTGTCTGAAATGGCACAGTCTCATCCCTTTTCATTGCTGCATAATATTCCTCTGTGTGTATATGTGTGTGTGTGTGTGTGTGAGTATGTGTGTACCACAACTTCTATATCCATTTGTCTATGGATAGACACTTAGGTTGCTTCTATATCTTGACTATTGTACATAATGCTACAAAAAACATAGGGATGCATGTATCTTTGAATTAGTGTTTTCGTTAGTTTGGGTGAATACCCAATAATGGAATCACTGGCTCATAGCATATTCCATTGCATCATATTATGGGGTACATCATATCAACTATATTTATCACAAATGATGTTAACCTCAAACACTTGAGGTTAAAGTAGCATTTGCCTTTTCCTCTGTAATACTTTTTGGGTGCTCCCTACCTCTCTTTCTGCACACTGTTTGTTTGCAGTGGGTTACTAAATCCAGCCAGTGTTCACAAGGAGGAGAAATAGGCTCAGGCTCCTGGAAGAATATCTAATTTAATTATTTGGATTTTTTTCTGTGAAAAACTTGAATCTTCCATTCTCCAAAAATAGGCATAAAATTTTAGTTACAGTTTTTGTTAATAAATGATACAGCTAACAAACATTAAAAAAGGTTAACAAAAGAGGATGTTAGATTGGGTAATAAACACATGAAATTGATCATAGTATTAGTTATAATGGAAAAACAAATTAAAACCATAAGTTGATACAACTAAATATCACATAGAAAGTTTAAAATGAAAAGACTGATAGTAGTAAATTTTGAGAACATTTTTGGCAGGAACATAAAAAGTGTATAGCTGCTTTGGAAAACAATGAACCTCCTATAGAATGAAACATCTACTTACCTAGACATGGGGATGTCTGTCTCCTATATATCTCTCTCCCCAATAAAGGAAAATAAAACACATATCTAGACCAAAAAACATACTGACGTCTTCATATCAGTTTTACTTTTAATAGCTAAAACTTGGGAACAACCTAAACATAAATCAGCAGATGAATGACTGAACACAGTGTAATGCACCCATGCAGTAGAACACTATCCTCAGCAACAAAAAGGAACAGACTGTTGATACATGCAACATATATCTTTCAATATCATCATGATGGAGGAAGCCAAAGATAAAAGAGTGCATACCATATAAAAGAGATAGTAATCCTTGATTTTGATATATAGTACACATAATATAACACCTTTTAATATAGGTTATTTATCTTTGAAGATATTAATTATTATTGAGCCACTAATATTTCAGCATAAGAACTTAATGAAAATGCAGAACTCAATTTAAAGCATGTTAGCATGATTTAATTTTAAAATATGTACTTATTTTCTACTTGTTATAATACTAAGCTGTTTCCTGAGCTTTTTCCTATCTGGGCTTAAAAATGAAATTTCTTTTAACTGAGAACCCTTGATCTGTCCTATCCGGTTTTTTCTTCTTTTTTTTCTAATTACAAAACTAGCGAAAATGGACCAATTTTTTTGTTCCAAAGACTGTGTGATTATCTTTCTCCAACATGTGCACAGACATCTAGAGCATACAAAGGCTGATAAATGAGCTATTTATTTGATACAGTAATAATCAGATTTATCAGAGGCCACCTATTGGCTGCTGTACAGATGTATTAATCAGGAAGCTTTTGCTGAACCTCCACAAGATGACAAAGAGCTAAGCCTTTTCAAAAAATTTCAATTTCCTGCATTATGTAAAATGAGAGACATATTGATGAAATTTTAGTCTGACACCAAATGTAAGCCTTCTTATAAATCATAGCACATTTCTGTAAGAGAATATACAGAGATGATGTTAATTTTAATTTAATGTTGGACATTATGTGATACATTGTTTCATTTTCACCACTTGCATTTTTATCTGAAAATCTCACTTTTTAAGTGGCAGCTCTATTAGATTTGATCTTTGCTTTTTTATAGATTACAATATCCATAAATAATTGCTCAATATAGGTCATATTCATTAGCTAATCACTTACAGCTGATTTTATACATTTTTTTTTACAAATCAGTTGCAAGAAGATTTTAACTTTTAACAGTTGGGTAATAAGATTTTTTAATGTTTATTTCTTTCTGAGAAAGGGGTGGGGAGAGAGATTGAGCATGGGAGGAGCAGAGAGAGAGGGAGACATGGAATCTGAAGCAGGCTCTGAGCTCAGAACTGTCGGCAGGGAACCTGACCACCAGCTTGAATTCCTGGACCTACAGATTATGACCTGAGCCAAATTCAGGTGCTTAGCCAACTGAGCCATCCAGGCACTCTATCAGCTGGGTAATAAGTTTTTTAAACAAGATAAATTAAGGATGGTTAAATAGGTTTGCCTAGGATAAGCCCAAGAAAAATACAACCTGAATTACAAATTGATGCTTTGATAGTTCTGGTTAGCATGTTGATATTTTCTGGTATATTATACTAGAGGTTTTGGAGAATTGAAGGGGTTAATACTTCAAGATAAGGATAAATAAAAATTTGACTATTAGAGGTAACTTTTATTAGTAGTCCCTAGGCATTTCATAGGTAAGGTTCATCCCTTGATTCTACAATTCTATATTTCAGAGACTACAACAACTGATTCTTCCTTCCTAAATTCAATAATAACCAGTCTTCTCTATAAAGTGATTTATCTTTCAACACTACTTCTTTGATCCAGGCATAAATATATGTGCCCAGATTCATTAAAGTAGTAGACTAGAAAATGGATCATATTCAGTAGACCCCACATATTTTAGGTGGTTTATAAAGAATAATAAGTTTTAATATTATATTATTTATCTACTTCTTTTTTCAAACTTTATGATATAAATAGAACTTAACATAGATTTAACTTCATGAAATCTAAATTGTGTCACACTACTATCATCTGTAAACATACAACTATGGTGAAATAGTTTATGTGTGTGTTATCTCTGTATTCCTCAGAATAAATAAAATCAATAATAATGAATGATCAGAGATACATGTGTCAAAGAAGGGTGATAGAAGTGACATGTATTTTTCTAAATACAAAGTAAATACTTTGAAGTTGTATGAATACCACTGAGTTGGTTCTTCTAGCAATATATGGGGACTCTGTTGAGTTAAAAATAACTAAAAGTTCTTTGATAATCTTTACATTGAGAAATGGTATCTACATTCTATCTCTGAATTTGGTATGACTCATGATTTTTTTGATAAATAGAGAATAGTAAGAGTGGTACAAAACCAAATCTATATGTAACATTTACAAGGACTACCAGTTGCTGCTTTGGTCTCTTGAAGCCCCAAGCTTTGAGAGAAAAGTCTAAATATGCTGTCAGATGGGTGAGAGATGGGCTAAGTGGTTGATAGGTATTAAAGGGAACACTTGTGTTGAGGACTTGGTGGTATATATATGAATCACTACATTCTACTCTGGAAACCAATATTACACTATCTGTTAACAAACTGAAATTTGAAAACAAAATCAAAAGCAAACAAAACTATACATGACAATTCTATACCACATAATTAGAACAAATAAAAGAGCAGATTTGATCAATCATCAATCAATCAATATGGGAAAATAAAGATAAAGAGGCCATGTATGGAATCCCTGAAACTATTTGGAAAGAGCAAAAGTGGTTTAGCTGAAGTCAAGTCTTATAGGCACCTCTGCCGAGAGGCCAGATTCCACATGTGCCAAGAAGCCAGGCATGCAAATGAAACCACCATTTATTATCCACAGCAGTCTAGCTGCCTGCTGAGTAATGGTAATCTGGTGACACAGGTTGACTCCAATGGAACTGACAAATCACTCAGCAGAGCCCTGTCCTAATTTCCAACCAAGAAAAATCATGAGCTATATTAAAATGTTTGGTGGTTTTAAGGCACCAGATTTTGAGGGATTTTTTCAGTGAAATCTAACAGAGATAGAATATGGAAACAAAATTGTGTATGTCATGATGAAAGGCTAAGTAATGTGAAATTATCTTGGGAAAGGATAAAAACTGGAGGATTCTCAAGGAAGCTGTTAGTAAATGATAAAAAAATTTTTGAGTAGAATATTAGGGAAAAAATGGAAGGGCCAAAGAAAGATTGTTGATGAGGCTGTTAATGACAATGAGGATGTTGTTGGGAAACGTAATGAAGTTCTATATGGTATAGTTCAAAGTTTGTCAACATTGTCACCTGTACTGATGTGGAACAGAGAAAGAGTACTAAATGGGCTCATGAGTCAGACTGCAGGGAGGATTTTCAATGAAAACACATGATGTGCCAACTAACTTCTTTTAGTTGCCCATGATAAAATATGAAAGGAAATTTTTGAATTAATGAAAGAACTATTTAAAAAAAAAACTTTGGGAAATAATGAACCAAGACTTAGGTTTAAAAATAGAACTCTTACAAATCCTTAGCCTTTCCAGGCAAAATAATCCCTGAGAATCAACTTTTTTAAAACATCAAAAAAATATAGAACCTGGTGGCTGCACCAGTAATTGGCAAATTATGGCCCTTGGGCTGGCCATGATTTTTATAATAGAACTAGCTGCACCCATTTATTTATATACCATCTATGGCTGTGGTTGTGTTGTAACAGCAGAGTTGAATAATTGTAACAGAGGTTATACGGCCTATACGTTTAACATACTCAGTCCCTGGCCCTTTATGAAAAAGTTTGCATACCTGTGAACTAGACAATAAACCTTTATGTGTTGCAAAAGTATGTCTCATATTATTAATTGTGGAAGGAAAATGTGAATGATTTGTAAAGAAATAACATTTCTGATAGTTTATCTCATATTTGCAGATTCTTGGGCACTTCTCCCTTCACAATGTGAGACTTGTTTCTCTTCATCTTAAGTTTGGACAGCATATGAGTGCTTTGGCTCAGATGAGTGTTTGTACTGCAGTATGGTGGGAGTGAGGATATGCTTATTATATTATATTATTTAAATTTTTTTTTTACTAATCCTTTATCTCAGTATTAACACAAAGTCACATTAATTTTATGGGAACCAAACAGTGATTTGACAAGTTTAAACATGATGCTATGCTCACAACTGTAGCTATCCTCTCACATCGTGCAACACTATTGCAGTATCATTGACTATATTCTTTATGCTAGGACCTTTATTCCCACAACTCTTTAATTCTCTAACTGGGACCCTGTATCTTCACTCTCCTTTACCTGTTTTGTATGTCCCCAACCAGCCCTCACCCCTTTGTCAGCCATCGGTTTGTTATCTGTGTTTACAGGCCCGATTCTGCTGCTTGTTTGCTTGTTTCTTTTTAGATTCCACTTATGAGTGAAATCATATGGTATTTGTATTTTCTCAGTCTAACTTATTTCACTCAACATAATATCCTCTAGGTCTGTCCACGCTGCCTCACATAGCATGACCTCAATCTTTTTTATGGCTGTAACATTCCATGGTATGGTTGGACTAAGGTTGCTTCCATATCTTGGCTGTTGTAAATAATTCTGCAACAAACATAGTGGTACATATATCCTCCTAAATTAGTGCTTTTTGTTTTCTTTTGGTAAATACCCCATAGTGGATGCATTAGATTACATGGTATTTCTGTTTTTAGTTTTTTGAGAAACCTCCATACTGTTTCCACAGCTGCTCTATCAGTTCACATTGCCACCAAAAGTGCACAAGCGTTCCTTTAAAAGACTAGCAGCTTTC
The DNA here is from genome assembly GCF_006229205.1 of Suricata suricatta. Lineage (NCBI taxonomy): Eukaryota > Metazoa > Chordata > Mammalia > Carnivora > Herpestidae > Suricata > Suricata suricatta. The sequence continues at coordinate 61,381,398 of NC_043705.1, read as the reverse complement.
ACATTCTGAGAGCCCTAAGCAACCATGAAAGAAGTACAACTACCCTATTACAAAACCATGTTGAAATGCTCTGAGATAACTCGGAGAGAAAGAGAATATCCAGTTAAGCCCAGAATTCTGGCCATCGATGTCAATATGCCAGACATCTCAGTGAAAACAACTTGTATCCTTCAGAGGTTCTCACCTACCAGCTTAGTATCAGCAAGTGACAATATACATCATTATTTGAAACAGCTAATTAATCATCCACCTGAGGACAGCCCCAATTTTTGAGTCACAAAATTGTTAGATATTATAAATGTTGTTTTAAGCCCTTAGGCTGTGAGATGGTTTGTTGAATAGCTATCAAAAGAAATATAACTAATTTCCATTGCAGTAATTCTAAAGAAAGAATATTTTAAAATATTGGCCAAAATTAAGACTATGAAACCTTGATGCCAAGATTTTGTAAAAAGAATGAATCTAGCAAAAGATAAACAAATCAACCTATACAAAATACAATTCTCACCCCCAAATATCTGGAAGGAAATCAGTAGGCTATAATATTGTAAAGCATATTGTGAAAGCTGTAGCTTTGTTGTGTCTGGTTGGCTCAGTCGATTGAGTATCTGACTCATGATTTCATGGTATGTTGGACTGAGTCCCACATGGGGCTCTGTGCTGACACTGCGGAGCCTGCTTGAGATTCTCTCTCTCCTTCTCTCTCTGCCTCTCTTCTACTTGTGCTCTCTCTCTTTCAATATAAATAATAAACATTTAAAAAGTTATAGTTTTTCCAAATGCATACACCATAACATAAATATACAATATAAGAAAAAAAGATCCCATTCATAATAACATAGCCAAATACAAGATACCAAAGAATAAATTTTTCAATAAATACATATTATTGTAAATTTCAATGGGATGTAAAAGAATAATTTTCAGTATATGACCATTATTAATTGTGTCTTTATTAATAATCTTAGTTATATCTTTTGGTGAACTTATTTACATTTCTATTAGGTATGTACCATAGAGAGGGATTGTAGCAAAGAAACTTTCTAAAATGGGAGTGCCAATAAGTAGTACCAAACTGTCTCCACTACCAGTTTATGAAAGTTCCAGTTATTCTATATTCTAGCCGACAATAGATATTTTTTTAGTTTCCTTTTGTTTAGTTTTAGCTATTTTATTAGAAGTATATCTATTGTGGGGTTTTTTTGTGGTAGATATAGTGTTATATATGAAAAATACAAAAATATATCCCTAAAATCACAGATAAAATATTTTATGGAAACATTCCTATACCACATACATTGACTATAAAATGAAGCTATCATGGCATAATTCAAAAAACAAGTATAGAGATTTTTTAAAACTTTCCAAAAGTATGTTTTGTTCCAGCTGATTATAATCATGGTGTGATGTTGCATACTTTTTTGGGGGAATACATGGAAAAGGAACATAGATAGTCATAGATAACATAAGTTTCATTGTTATATATTTTGATTTAAAAAGTTGTGCTGAATATTTTTTAACCAGTTTGCAATATTTCACCCACTCTTTCTTTTTCTCATAATAACATCAATTCTCCTCTTCATTGTCATTTTCTGTACACCTGTTTGTTTTTATCTAGTTCCCAAGACTGTGGGCACATGGCCTTTGCCTAGCTTTGCTGATTACAGCATTCATTTTCATGTTAGCAGCTCTCTCTATGTAGCCTGCTGTGTCTTTTTTAGCATCCCTCCAGCATTGGCCTCCTTCTATTTTTGTCAATTCCTGATGATCCTCTCTCTCAGGACACTCTCTTAAACAACAGTTTACAAGCCTCTTCTCTAGAGTTTCTTTGAAATGACACTGTAAAGGACTGGATTGGGGGGATTTTTTGTTTATTTAAAAGATTCTGTCCATGTAGATAGGGAATCAGTGAACTAAAAGCATCAGAACCACCACTGAAAGGACTCAGATGGTCTGGCAAGGGCCATTATACCTCTGGAGGCAGAAGAGCTTCACGGGAGCTCCAGCCGCATACCAGCAACCAGCTAATAAACCCTTAGAGATACAAGGCACAGGAGCGTCAGCAAAAAGTAAACATGTATGACCCACAGCAAGACAGGCAGTGTAAACACCTTTACACTCACCTGGATTGGCCTGCATCGCTGACTAAAGACCCTCACAGCTTCAATGTCGTTACTCTACCAGTGCTTGGGTCTCTTTAAGTTTTTAAATGAAGCTTTGATATCTCATAATGAGTAATAATTTTGATAACATTTTAACATGCTTATTGTCTACTTGGAAATCTTTTTATTTTTAATAGCCCATTAAATCATGAGACAATTTCTTTATTCTTTTAATTTACTTGTAGGATTCTTGGTTATTGTTGTTACATTCTAGATGTCACTTCTTTTTCTAGTTATGTGCATTACAAATATTGTCTTCAGGTCTGTGGCATGCCTTTTAACACTTTAAATGTTGTATTTTGATGAACTGAAGTTTTAAATTCTAATGAGCCCCATGTTGTTGATATTTTATCTTACAATTATCTACTTTTATGTCTTGTTTAAAAAATCTTTGTTAGTGATTGTCATCCAAATACATTTTTTAATTTTCCTTTTGAAGGTTATTGTTTTATATTTCACATTTAATTCTGTCCTATTTGGAACAAATTTTTGTGAGATGTCAGTTAAAGCTCCAGATTAATTCTTTTTCCATGTGGATATCCAATTGATCCAGCCATAATAATTGAAAAATTGTTCTTTTCCAACTATGCTACAGAGTTACCTTTAATAAGAGATGGAGCCAAACATAGCAGTGTCTTAGTCAAAGAAACCTAAAACCAGGAGGTATACCTCTCTAGCCTGACAAATCGAGTTTATTGGCCCATGGGTAAAGGCTGAGCACACAGCAGAAGAATGGTGAGGATACTATCAAACAAAGGAAAAGACAGAGTCATGAGACCTAGGGAAATGATAAAATTTGGGGGATTTTAAATAAAATAGAATTTGAAGCCTCAAAGAAAACCAGTGATCTGGATAATGGAGTTAATATTGATTATGAAATATGAACTAGACCCAGGAAGCTGTTTCATTGTAAACTACAACATTAATACAGATGTAAATGTATCCAGAGACTTTTTATCTGAGACTCTGAATTGAGTTTTTAAGTCACGGTTGCTTCTCTGTGCCAGAGTGACTTAGATCCTCAAAGCAAAAGTGGAATGTTTTATTTTTATGAATGTAACATTGAATATAACATTGAATTTTTTGATACTCTATGATTTTAGAGAACATACTCCATGATTAAGAATGCATTTATCACTCAGAAAAGGAGATAGTAATAATAGCTTACAACTGCAGCATGTTCTTGGGAAAAATATTTTTGTACACTTGCATTTTGATTTATCTGTGTCTCTTATTCCTACTTAGTGACTGACTTTTCAATCCAATCTAACCTTTAATTTCTCTGTTGTCCTAATAATGGTCTCTATTATTTTCCACTGGCTTACTTTTCTATCCTTCTACAATTAACACAGCATCTTAATATAGATTTCCATTTTTTTCAAACTTTTTATAAATCCCACAATAAATGTTAACATTTTTACTATCAAAATTCAATAATATTTTCTGTTTCCTGCCCATTTACCTTCTTTCATTTCTCCCTCCTTCTTACTCACAGCTCAGTAATAAAATAAATGTACAACTATAAGCAGATGATAGTCAATGTATTCAGGTAAATAAGCAAATAAATAATTTTATTCACTTTTGTGAAGATTATAATTTATATTATAAATTATATTATCTTCATAAATAATAATTTGCTAACCAAATTTGTATGATTCAGGTATAGTTGAAAGGTTAAAAGTATGTGAGAGCTTCTTTTTCTGATGCAAGATATAATTCATAACAAATATTTTTGTTTATGTATTCAAAAAATTTAAGTGAATAAAATATTTATCTTAATATAATACAATTATGTAAAAATGGAGTTAAATATTAATACTTATATTATTTTGCTTATGATTTTTAACAAATGCCATAATATATGTTACATATATATGTATACATATATTATACATACATTTTATATGTTTATCTATAATATATATTATGTGTTAAAATATTTACATGCCATATAACATAAGTTTTTCATATTTATACTGGTCACTGGAAGAGAAATTTTAATGATTTTGATCAGACACAAGTGATACTTTATTTTATTTTCATTTTTTAATGATTTCAGGAATAGACTTTAGTGATTCATCATTTATATATAACACCCAGTGCTCATCCGAACAAGTGCCCTCCTTAAGGCCCATTGTCCTGTTAGCCCATCGCTCCACCCAGCACTCCACCAGCAACCCTCAGTTTGTTCTCTGTATTTAAGTTACTTGGGATTGTCTCCCTCTCTCTTTTTATCTTAGTGCCTCCCTTATTCATCTGTTTTGTTTCTTAAATTCCACATATGAGTGAAATTATGTTTGTCTTTCTCTAACTTATTTTGCTTTGGATACTACTCTATTATTCCATCCACATTGGTACAAATGGCAAGATTTCATTATTTCTGATTTCCGAGTAATATTCCATTGTTTATATATACCACCTCTTCTTTATCTATTCATCAGTCGATGGATGTTTGAGCTCTTTCCATACTGTGGCTATTGTCAGTAGTGCTGCTATAAACATTGGAGTCATGTGCACCTTGGAATCAGCATTCCTGAATCCTTTTGCTAAGTGCCTAGTGTTGCAATTTCTGGCTTTTAGAGTAGTTCTATTTTAATCATTTTAAGGAAACTCCATACTGTTTCTAGAGTGGCTGCACCAGTTTGCATTGCCCCAGCAGTGCAAAAGGGTTCCTCTTTCTTTGAATCCTGGTCAACATTTGTTGTTGCCTGAGTTATTCACTTTAGCCATTCTGACAGGTGTGAGGTGGTATCTCATTGTGGTTTTGATTTGTATTTCCCTGATGAAATGTTGAGCATTTTTTTTAGTGTCTGTTAGCCATCTGGATTTCTTCTTTGGAAAAGTGTCTATTCATGTCTTTTGTCCATTTTTTCACTAGATTGTTTTTTGGGTGTTGAGTTTGATAAGTTCTTTATGGATTTTTGATACTAATTCTTCATCTGTTATGTCATTTGCAAATATCTTCTCCATTCTATTAGTTGCCTTTTAGTTTTGCTGATTATTTTGCTGTGCAGAAGCTTTTCAAGTTGATGAGGTCCCAATAGTTCAATTTTGCTTTTGTTTCTCTTGCCTCTGACAACATGTCAAGTAAGAAATTTCTGTGGCCAAGGTCAAAGAGGTTGTTACCTGTTTTCTCCTCTAAGATTTTGATGGTTTCCTATCTTACGTTTAGGTCTTTCATCCATTTTGGGTTTATTTCTGTTTACGGTGTAAGAAAGTGGTCCAGGTTCATTCTTCTGCATGTTGCTGTCCAATTTTCCCAACATCATTTCCTGAAGACACTGTCTTTTTCCTATTGGATATTCTTTCCTGCTTTGTCCAAAATCAGTTGGCCATATGTTTGTGCGTCCATTTTTGGGTTCTCTATTCTGTTCTATTGATCTATATATCTATTTTTGTGTCAGTACCATACTCTCTTGATGATTACAGATAATATAGCTTGTAATACAGCTTGAAGCCTGGAATTGTGATGCCTCTGTTTTGTTTTTCTTTTTCAACATTACTTTGACTATTCAGGGTCTTTTCTGTTTCCATACAAATTTTAGAATTCTTTGTCCTAGCTCTGTGAAGAATACTGGTGTTATTTTGATAGGGAATGCATTGAATATGTAGATTGCTTTGGGTAGTATCAATATTGTAACAATATTTCTTTTTACAATCCATGAGCATGAAATGTCTTTTCCATTTTTTTGTGTCTTCTTCAATTTCTGTCATAAACTTTATATAGTTTTCTGTGTATAGGTTTTCACCTTTTTGGTTCAGTTTGTTCCTAAGTGTATTATGATTTTTGGTACAATTGTAAATGAAATTGATCCCTTGATTTCTTTTTCTCCTGCTTCTTTATTGGTGTATAGAAATGCAACTGATTTCTGTCCATTGAAGAAACAAATGAGACTTTAAAATAGTTCTGGATTTGTTATCATCATTAGCTTGCAGCCTTTTGTATTTTGTATCATAAAATGAATTAGAGGGAAGACACTGCATCTTAAAAGCCTATATGACCTGGAATTTCTTCCCCCCAGGTAGGTTGCTATCTTGTTCAAGCTATGGGTCTTGAGAGTCACAGTAGGATTATGCAAAAACAAAACAAACAAATAAAAACTCCTGTGGAAGAGAAAATATCTAATATTATTTCCTATTGTGATGAGGTGTGCTATCATCACATCTCTAACTCTGAGATACCAGAGTTAGAATGCTATTTTGTATTGTGATAACTTTAGTTACCTCTGTGGAAATAAGTTTCATTTTGCTGCACAAATAAAGTTGATGGATAATGACATTCATCTGGCAGATAATATTTTGATTAATTGTGTGACTTCAATAAAGTGGTGCAGTGATTAAAATAAACCTTTATAAATTCTTGTAAGTTTTCAAGTAATCCTTGAGTTAACACACACACACACACACACACACACACACACATTCATGTTTTCATTTTCTGTTAGTGCAGAGAATATATTGCCTCATAATAGATCCCTACTAAAGCACAGAAATCTATAGAAATGGTAAAATAAGTGATGCTTAGATTGAAAAATTATCACCATATTGTGACTGGTGATTGGGCAGGAGAGATGATAGAATAGTAGAAGATATGAGGCTTATTCTTTGATTTTTGGAGAAAGAAATGTGATTTCTCATCCCAAGAACAGGAAGTTTGGATAATTATCTTTCCCACACTAATTTATCTTATAATAAGAACTGATAGTTGGTATTCTAATAGGAGATTTAAACATTCCAGTGATTCATATGGTTGAATAATTGATAAGAAATTATTTGGTTATCATTTTATTCTGCATTTCATCTCTTACTTTCACTAAAACTTGAACTGAGGTATTAAATTTTATTTTCAGTACAGTCCTAATCTATAACTGATGACTCAAAGATAGAACAAGTATTTTTTGATCCTTTAGGATTTTCCACCAATTCCCTTTGGCCATTCTTTGGAAATACTGTGTTACAATGAGGAGTGGCTCAGGTTTGCTGATAGCAAATCTGTGAATCATCCTTTTATAAAGAAAACTAAAATCCCAAATATTATTTTCAAAATCTCTTTTATTAAAAAATATTTTAGTATTTTCATGCCTTGCTGCTGTTTCTTCAAATGTACTATGTGATTCTTTCTAACAGGTATAAAATAGTTCATGTAATAGGTATGTTTACAAAAATTATGTGTAATTTATGTTTGGATGACTTTGATAATGTTAAGAATGAATCATGTGGTCTAAATACTTATAGGAACATTATTAATCCATATGAAATGTTATATGCAATGTGTCAGATAGCATACAATCTTTATTTTATTTGTATTGTATTACAAAGCTATTGCTTTGTAAATGAAAATGCAAAGGCCAAGGAAGGTCAATATAATTTAATGAAGAATAAACAGTGGTGGATTTCTAATATTAATACAATTACAAAACTAGAGTAACTAATGTAATTATGTTATTGGTGCAAGGATAATATACAAAGAGACTAGAAGTAATTCCATGGAAACCATCAGTGTGGGTAGAGTGTTGAAATGGTGTGTCTGTTTATACAAATTGACCTCAGTTTCTGACCATGCCCTAAGAATAACCTTTAGTACCTAAACTATGACTTTTAGTCACATATGATGCTACAGGCTTGTCATGTCAGACATCTGTAATGCAGATTGGACACCAACCCTCAAATTATACCAAGATATGGATTGGTCATATGTGCTTAGCTGAAACAATATTGCTAGATCCACGTTTTTCTCATTATACTTCAACTTCTGATATTACCAGATGAGATTGTGCTTCCTTAATAATGCTGCCTAAATGCTCCCACTTGGCTGGATGTTTGGGCTCTGCTCCAGAATGGGATCGGTGATAAGAGAAAATCAATACCTTTTCTGCCCCTCTCTTCATGCTTCAGCAGGTCTGGTGTGTAGTTTGGCCATTTGTCATTATTGACATATATAGTTGATCATAGTAAAATATATTATTTATGCGGTAACTGGATGACTCAGTGGTTAAGCATATGATTTCGGCTTGGTCATGATCTCACAGATCATGAGTTTGAGCCCCACATCGGCCTCTGTGCTGACAGCTCAGAGCCTAGAGCCTGCTTCAGATTCTTTCTGTCACTCTCTCAAACATAAACATTATATATATAATTTATAGGGGGCCCTGGATGGCTCAGTTGGTTAGGTGTATGACACTGGATTTCAGCTCAGGTCATGATCTCTTGGTTCATGAGCTCAAGTCCTACATTGGTCTCCATATCGACAGCAAGGAGCCTGCTTGGGATCCTCTCTCTGCCTCTCTCTGCCTCTCCTTCCTTATGTTCTCTCTTTCCTTCTCTATCAAAACAAATAAATACAACTTAAAAATTAATATATTATTTATAAACTTGGAGGTAGATCATACATAAGAATATATGAAGAACTTCTACCAGAAGAAATAACCAATAAAAAAACCAAATATATTAACACAAATCTCACAGAAATGGAAACACATATGACCAACAAAGATTAAAAAATTATGTTCAACAGTATTGGTGACAAGTTGAATATAAATCAAGACCACAACATGAAGCCATCATCATATTGTCTGTGGCAATTATTAAATAAATAAATAATAATTAAATAACTATCACACATATAAATCCTTTAAGAGGACCTGAATTCACAGTATCTCTTATGTATTGACAATGAGAATATCAAATATTACTATTACCTTGAAAAAAAAGTTAAGAATTATTTCATATCTCTGAACATTTGTGCATCTTACACGTTCAGTCTTTCATATATATCAACAAATGTCTCATACACTGCGTTTTTTTAGTTTTCCCCAGATACAGACATCAAAACTAGTGTTCAAGCTCATGTGCTTTATGTGAGATGTGGTCCTTAGAAACCCCAGTAGTGAAGTGAAGAATTAAGATAGGGAGGGGAGGGACACAAATAAATGATACATTATAAAGGAAGTTACCACTGCAATTAAATGAGAATATATTCCTCTAAGGAAGTCTAGGGGCAGTATAAAAAAGTGTTTAGCACAAATTGCAGAAATATCTCAACTAAGAATCAAGGGAAGTGAATATCTATACAACTTTCATCAGTTGTCATGTGAGTACTACCCTATGTTCTGCTGTGTAACAGGACAGAACAGGCACCTGCTTCCAGAGAAAGGCTTTACCAAAGAAAAAGTAAATAAAACATATATCTCACCTGATGGTTATGTGGGGAAAATAAACCAAGAAAAGGGAATTAGGAGTGCTGAGATTTTTAATTTTATAAAGGGTGGCCAGTGAAAGGATTCCTTTCACTCGTGACATTTGAGCAGAGACATGAAGGGGAAGGAATGAGCCATGGAAATATCTGGGAAAAAATGGCCCTAGGTAGAACTCTAACCTGTGGTTGCAGAGTTCTAAGAATGATATATAGATAAGTATGACCGGAACAAAGAGAGGAAGGTGGATGCAGGAAAAAAAAAATCAAGGAGCTTTTGAAGGATTAAGCACAGCACTGATAGAAGTGGGTTTACCTTAGGGCACCTGGGTGGCTCAGTCGGTTAAGGTTCCAGCTTCAGCTCAGGTCATGATCTCACGGTTTGGGGATTTGAGCCCCATGTCAGGCTCTGTGCTGACAGCTAGCTCAGAGCCTGGAGCCTGCTTCGGATTCTTATCTCCCTCTCTCTCTGACCCTCTCCTGCTCGCAATGTCTCTCTCTCTGTCTCTCAAAAATAAATAAAAGATATTAAAAATTTTAAAAAAATGAAACAGGCTTACCTTTTAAAAGCAGCACTCTGAGTATTCTGTAGTGGAATAGAAAGAACATTCAGGAGGATTTTGCAATAGTTTAGGGAGAAATTATATTGATGTGTACCAAAGTGGCAGCAAAAAAACTGGTAAGAAGTAATTTAATTATAGACAAAGAAGATCGTGAAGGGGCTGTCTTTAGATGCATAGACAATTTATCTGTCATAATGAAAGGTAAAGAATTGTGGAAGAACACAGATACCAGATACTAGAAGTGAGTGGATGAGGTCTATGTGGGAGGAGAAAGGGAGGTGGGTTTAGATGGTACATGGATTTTCTCTTCCATTTTCCCAACAAAAAATGAAACAAAGTTATTAGCTGATGGTGAGAAATACAGGCACATGAAAAGATGCTCTGCATCACTCATCATCAGGGAAATACAAATCAAAACTACACTGAGATACCACCTCACGCTAGTCAGAGTGGCTAAAATGAACAAATTAAGAGACTATAGATGCTGGCGAGGGTGTGGAGAGATGGGCAACCTCCTACACTATTGGTGGCAATGTAAACTGGTGCAGCCGCTCTGGAAAACAGTGTGGAGGTTCCTAAAACACTATCCATAGAACTCCCCTATGACCCAATAATAGCACTGCTAGGGATTTACCCAAAGGATACAGTGCTGACACATAGTACCCAATAGTTCATAGCAGCACTGTCAACAATAGCCAAATCATGGAAAGAGCCTAAATGTTCATCATCTGATGAATGGATCAAGAAATGTGGTATATATATATACACACACACACACACACACATATACATATATATGTGTATATATGTATATATACACACATACATACCATGGAGTACTACATGGCAATAAGAAAGAATGAAATCTGGCCATTTGTAGGAAAGTGGATGGACCTTGAGAGTATCATGCTAAGCGAAATAAGTCAGGCAGAGAAGGATAGATACCATATGTTTTCACTCATAGGTCTAACAGGAGAAACCTAACAGAGGACCATGGAGAGGGGAAGGGGGAAGAAGTTAGGGAGAGGGAGGGAGGCAAATCATGAGAGACTCTTGAATACTGAAAACGATCTGAGGGCTGAAGGGGGATGGGGAGGGCAGAAGGGAGGTGGTGGTGATGGAGGAGGGCACTTGTGGGGAAGAGCACTGGGTGTTATACGGAAACCAATTTGACAACCAATTATTTAAAAAAATAAAAAATAAAGTATGGAGAAGAGAAGGGAAGATATGAAATGGTTTCTAATGAAGTGGTAAGATGGAATGATTCATAGCCGTGCTTCTTGCAGTATCTATGGTCAAGTGTAGTATTTTGCTTGTTCATTTTGTTCTTAATTTTTAATTTCTCATGAGTATCTAAGATATAATAAAAACAATTTATTTGGAGAATGAAATATAAGGCATACAACATACATATCCATTTTTATTATTATCTTGAATGACTTTATTATTCTGTCAAATTGGTACAATTTATGAACACTAACCATTGATTTCTTTACTTACCTTTTATATAGCACTGGGTTAGGCAAGTGTGGAAAGACTGGTAGCTAGACTTAGGTCCCACTTGATGTTATGAATTTTAAACATAAGTGTGATTTGATATGTTTCAGGTGTTTAATACTATTAACCACCATAATTGGTGATGAGCATAATGTGTACTTTAAAATTTTTTATAATATTTGATATTGGAGTTCTGTTTCTAGGACTTCTGTGACTGAAATGAAGATAAATATATGGAGATACAATATGAATTTTAAAGGTGTGATATTCTATATTAGGATTTTGGATAAATAAATAATATAATCTCATTGTGAATTGTATAACTATTTCATAAAGAAAATGCAAGAACTTTACAAAGTTTATATTAACATTGTGAATAAGTTTAAAAAACTATACTTAAGATAATCTCCTTTTGCATAAATCGCATATGTATTTTGAAATTTTGAAAATATACATTATTGTAAACAGAAGTAATATTAGAGATTTGGAATTTGGAATTAAATAATTTTCTTATTTCCTGAATATTACATAATATTCCAATATTCATGTTTTTATGTAGTTCACATAAGGGGAGCCCAGGTGGCTCAGTTGGTTAACGTCCAACTCTTAATTTTGGTTCAGGTTATGAACTCAAAGTTCGTGAAATTGAGCTCTGAGTCAGGCTCTGTGCTGACTGCATGGAGCCTGTTTGGGATACTCTCTCTTCCTTTCTCTCTGCCCCTCTTCTGCTCTCTCTCCCTCCCTCTTTCTCTCAAAATAAATAAATAAACATTAAAAAAAGAAAGAAAGTTTACTCCACAGAATAGAATAATTATTTGGACATCACATATTTGATAAGGACTTGTATCTGGAATATAAATAGAATACTTACAACTGATTAATAAAAGGACAATCAAATTAATAAGTGGGCAGAGAATTTGAATAGACATTTCCCCAGAATATTTGGCAAATGACCTATAAGAACACAAAAAGGGCACTATGTCCAGTGAAATAACTCAGACAGAGAAAGGCAAGTCTGCAGACACAAAAAGTAGAGTCTATTATTAGGACTAGAGGTGTTGTAAGATACAGCATTTCTTTGGAGATGGATGAAATATATAAATTATGGTGATGGTTGTGCAGCTCTATGAAATACTAAAAATCATTAGATTGTACATATTATAAAGGTTAGATGAATGGTACATGAATTATGTAACATTAAAGGTATTCCAAAATATTTACAAATATGTATTAAGCATCTACTATATGATATGCACTGTGCAAGTTACTGGGGGTCATAAATAAGAAAAAAAACTTAGTTCTGTAATCTTAGAAGTCTCGTATGATAGGAAGAAACTATCTTAAATAAAAATAACGCATGCATTTTTAATTGTTGAAACTTAGGTTTACAAACTTTTGGTGTTGTGTACTTCATATGAATTTAGTTTTCAGTTGTGTGGGTGTTTTTAAAGTCCAGTAATATTATATAATCTATTATAGGGATCATACTTCTTTCTGTGTGTATCCAGGAATCTTATGTTTGTAAATATTACTAGTTGCTTACCTCCTGTCCAAGTTGCTTTATTTGAAGCGAATAAGTCTAATACAGGTGAAATTCTAATCTAATGTCTTTTCTCCTGTGTTTCTGTAAACTCTTTTCCTTCCCCTGTCCCTGTGCCTGTACATTTCAGAACAAGCCACACTAATTCTATTAAAATGTAATTCTATGTATAGACTACCTTTCTTCAGTGAAAAATTGCTAAAATTTCATCGTAACATTGTTATAACAAAGATTCAAATAGCTTCTTATTAAACCACTGGCTGGAAAGTTCCAAACTGAATTTTGATTGTTTACATTGCTAAACCTCATACTTCTTAGTTAATTCCTTCCCTACTTTACTGAGATCTTCTTTGACATTTTCTTACTACGTTAGGATCTAAAAACAGTTTACCTTCTGAACAATTTACAGCCATGTGGTTAAGAATTTCCTGATCTGACAGCCTTATTGTATATTACACCTGTTTATTTGCAACGAGGCATCAGTGGTTCATTATCCATGAAATCATAAATGAAATATATTTATAAGCCGTCACTCTGTACCGCATACTGAAGTATTCACTCCTATTAAATCACTATATTCTATGTTTCTTCCCATTAAAAGCTTATGATCTAAAACAATTCCTTAAGCCACAAGGGAGAATGAAGTTCAATACCTTATATAAAGGATGTGCACTACATAAATTATAGTGACAAAAAAATGCCAAACTGTCAACACTCTCTCAGTTTATAAGAAACCCATGCTCACGTGTAGCTGGCGAATGACTGGGAGATCCAGAGCAACCATTACATGGAATAGGAATTAGTGTTGTATTTCATGAAAATTAACTGTGATTTCTATGAAAGTAAATGGATGCTGAAATACTGAAAATTCTTTCTCTCCAAGTCTGAATCCGGAGAATCTGACTGCTATCTAATATGCAGGGGAAGGGGGAATTTTTGCAGACATGATTATGTTAAGGCTGAGGAGATTATTCTGGATTTTCCAGATAGGCCCTAAATATAATCACAAGTGTCTTTACAAGAGGTATCCAGATGGAGATTTGAAATAGAAAAGGAAGAAAAGTGACCATGGAGACAGAGATTGGACTTAGTAAGAACCCCCTATGGACCAGCAATAGCACTGCTAGGGATTTACCCAAGGGACACAGAAGTGCTGATGCATAGGGGCACATGTACCCCAATGTTCATAACAACACTGTCAACAATAGCCAAGTCATGGAAAGAGCCTAAATGTCCATCACCTGATGAATGGATCAAGAAGATGTGATATATATACAATGGAGTATTACATGGCAACGAGGAAGATTGAAATCTGGCCATTTGTAGGAAAGTGGATGGACCTCGAGGGTGTCATGCTAAGCAAAATAAGTCAGGCGGAGAAGGACAGATACTATATGTTTGCACTCATAGGTCTAACAGGAGAAGCCTAATGGAGGACCATGGGGAGAGGAAGGGGGAAAGAGAGTTGGGGAGGGAGAGGGACGTAAAACCTGAGAGACTATTGAATACTGAAAACGAACCGAGGGTTGAAGCGGGAGGAGGAGGGAGAAAAGAGGTGGTCGTAATGGAGGAAGGAACTTGTGGGAAAGAGCACTGGGTGTTATATGAAAACCAATTTGACAATAAACTATTAAAAAATAAAAATAAATAAATAAAAAGAGAAAAAAAGAAGATGTGGTTTATATATATAGTGGAGTACTACATGGCAATGAGAAAGAATGAAATCTGGCCATTTGTAGCAGAGTGGATGAACCTTGAATGTGTCATGCTAAGCGAAATAAGTCAGGCAGAGAAGGACAGATACCGTATGTTTTAACTCATAGGTCTAACAGGAGAAACCTAACGGAGGACCATGGGGAGGGGAAGGGGGGAAAAGTTAAGGAGAGGGAGGGAGGCAAATCATGAGAAACTCTTGAATACTGAAAACGAACTGAGGACTGAAGGGGGAAGGGGAGGAGGGAAGGGGGATGATGGTCATGGTGGGGGGCACTTGTGGGGAGAAGCACTGGGTGTTATATGGAAACCAGTTTGACAATAAACTATATATTTAAAAAACGTAAATAAAGTATTTAAAAAAAAGAATGCCTGCATTCACCAGAAACTCAGTCAAGGAGTGAATTCTCTTGTAGAGCCTCTGGAGGGCGAACAACCCTCCTAACACCTTGATTTTAGTCCCCTAAGATTCATTTTTGACTCTGACCCCCAAAATCATGAGAATAAAGATATGTTCCTTTGAGCCCCCATGTTTTTGGTAATTAACCCGAGTTTCACTCTATGAATGCCTCAACTTTTCAGGAAAAAAATAAACATTAACTGAAAAGGTCTATATGCTCCTCTGTTCTAGTAACGCCCACTGTTGTCTGAATTATAGTCCGTAGGCAATATGAACAAGAAAACAAATAACTGTCATTCTCCTTTAGGAGCTGGACTATGACATGAGCAGAGTACGCTTTCTTACGTCTTCTCTTCACTTCTATCTTTCTGCAAACAGACTGACACTTCAAATCACAATAACCACTAAGAAGAACGTGAGAAGAGAGCGGGGAGTGGCTGAGGGGAGAGGCGAGAGAGGCTGTGCAAATGTATCATAATAACATTGGTAGAGGTTTATACCACAAGATAAGACATTCCTGAGAGAACAGAAAGGAAGACTTGGAGAATATTTCATGAGATTCCTGTTTTGTTTTGTTTTTGTGTCAGTTCAGAATTGCAGAATTCCAGGAGTAGGGACAAAGGAGATATCTTTGCTTCTTACAGGGAATAAAATTATAAATTGTGTACATCAACTTGAACTTATAATTTTAATAAAAACCTAATCCATGAAAAGTAGAAATAATTTCCATCTAATTACTCAGTCTTGGGACCAAGAGCAAATCTGAGTATATTTAGATATGTATTTGTATCACTAAAGAGAAAAATAACACAGAAAACAAAAACAAAAACAAAAACAAAAAAAACAAAAAACAGAAACGAAAAAAGAAAAATCACTGAAAGCCCCAAATAGGATGCAAATCAAAAAATGGACCTCATTTTTTAGCATAACTTTTCAATAACTGGTGAATTCATATACTATATTGGCTCCCTATTTCACCTGCTGCATTTTGAATTTGGAATTTTGCTGGTAAAATAGTAAAGAATTTCTTTACAATCTAGCAATTTAGTTATGTGAGGGTCATATTCATTTCTGTACAATATTTTTATTTTAAAATTATATGCAATTTTGCATTATATAATGTCCTCTATCCCTTTATACACATGTAAAAAACTAAAAAAAAATGAGTCAGTGAGAGTAGTGAATAAAGTGATTGTATTTTAATGAGCAATGTGAAGCAACAAATTTAACAAAACCTAAGAACATAAACAAAATAAAATAAGTATCAACTTACCTTGTAAAATGGATATCTGTATATTTATCTGGCTAATAATATTAGAACAAATGATAGGATAAATGCCACAGGACAAAGCTTGCTATTACTTTCATTTCATAGCTGTCCCCCATCCAGTGCTAGACACACCATATTCTTGAGTCTGAAAGGAAGTCTGCAGAGAAAAATAAAGATAGTCCACATAACTCAAATCTAATTTATTTCAACCAGAAGTCAGAATTAATAAGCTAAAGGAAAAAATATGAAATATGCTTTTCTGAGGAAATTGGATAATGAGGGAATAGGTTGAGGACAAGTAAACTTTGTAAGTAAATTCTCTGTGATTCTTTAGATAGCTGTCCAATGTACAAAATCACTCTTCTCAGAATAGTAAGATTTGTTCATACCTTTGTGGAGTCAATAGATTACCAGACTTGTAAACCAACTATGGAAGGAAGAGAGAAGACCTATCATCTATGCTCTCCTGTGTCTGTTTTTGGTTCAATCACACTTTCCACTTCCTATTTTTTTTTATAACCCATTCCTAAGCACAGTTTAATGAAATTAAAGATATAAATGGGAGCAACTATGTCTGGAGTCAGGTTGGAAAAGTCAAATGTTTAAATATATATTTTCAAACACACTCCCCCCATTATACTCGTAGAAAGTGGTGAGGGTTTATTCATAGGAGGAAATATGTTCCTATTGCAGCTGTAATGAATTACCACAAACTTAGTTACTTAATACAGCATAAACATTTGCTATCTTACAGTTCTAGAGGTCAGAAATCTGAAGTGGCCCTTTTAAGAAATATTTTCTAATGTTTATTTATTTTTGAGAGAGAGAGAGACAGAGAAACAGAGTGTGGAAGAGGGAGGAGAAGGGGCAGAGGCAGAGAGAGACACACAAAATTCAAAAGATGCTCCAGGCTCTAAGCTGTCATCCCAGAGCCCAACATGGGGCTTGAACTCTTGAACTCTGAGATCTTGACCTGAGCTCAAGTCAGGTGCTTAACCAACTCAGCCACTCAGGCGCCCTTGAAATGTTTTTTTTGTAGGATACTAAAATCAATGATTATGTTCCTTGGAGAGCCTCGAGAGGAAAATCTGTTCCTTGTCTTTTCCATGTTTGAGATGATGCTTTCATTACTTGGCTCCTAGCTGCATTTCTTTCATGGCTCCTCCATTATCACATTCCCTCCCCTCCCTTGATGTCTGTTGTCAAATCAGCTTCTTTGTCTTCTCTGACCCTTCTGAATCATTTTATAGAGATCCTTGTGATGACAATGGGTTTACTCAGATAATCCAGGATAATCTTTCCATGTCAAGATCCCTAAATAAATCACATCACTTTTGCCATGCAGGTAACATATCTGCAACTTTGGTTGGGATAGGATTTAGCCATTTGGGGGAAGGGAGGAGTGGGTCATTATTCAGTCTACCACAGTGGATATCAGTAGGAAGAAGTGGATAATATGGAAGCAAACAACATAAAAGTGTAAGAATACTCCATCGTAGATACAAGAAGGCAGCATAGTGATTATAACATGAGAAAGACAAGTGAGATATCTTTATGAAAGGAAATATGTCTTTGAAAAAACAAGAATTTCTCTAATTTTTGTACAACAAAAAGACTTAAGTAGAAAAATCTTTAAAAATTTCAAGATGAAATGAGAATATAATTAACAAATGAAATATACTACTTAAAGAAATATTGAGCAAAAATATCAGGGAAAGAAAATTGTGATAAGCTAAAGATGCATAGTGAAAAATTTTAAATGAACCAGTTACACACAGACAACCAAGATTTATAATTAATAAGTCAAGAAAGAAGATAAAATAGAATATAAAATTATTAAATTAATTTAAAAATTTAGAAAAAATGTAAGTTAGACAAAAAGAAAAGTTTATTTAAAGATAGCTTATTGAATTTCAACTCTATTAAAAAAACAAGTATAAAGGGAATAAGGCCCCATTAGAAAGTAGAAATAGATTAGAAAAAAAGCTTTTTATATGCTTCCAGCAGAAATCCACTTAAATATAATATTATTTATATTAAAATAATGGGATGTAAAATGATATACCATTATAATATTGTTCCAAAGAAAGAGGGGCTATATTAAAGCAAACATAGATTTCAGAGAAAATAATATTATTAGAGGGACACTTAAGTGGCCGACTTTGGCTTGGTCCCAATCTCACAGTTCGTGGGTTTGAGCCCTGCATTAGGCTCATTGTGCTGACAGCTCAGAGCGTGGAGCCTGCTTCAGATTCTGTGTCTCCCTCCCTCTCTGACCCTCCCCCACTCATATTCCGTGTCTCTCTCTTTCAAAAATAAATAAAAATTCAAAAAAGAATATTATTAGAGACAAAAAGTCATTTTATAAGAAAGGTATCAGCATTTCATTGCAATCATAATTCTTTTTATTTTTTTCTAATTTTAAGTAATCTACATCTAACAGTGAGCTCAAACTCACAATTCCAAGATCAAGAGACACATGCTCTCCTGAATGAGTCAGCCAGACACTCCTAAATCATAACTCTTAACCATCATAACTCTTTATGCATGTAGCAACAGAGTTTCTGAGAATATGAAGAAAAATATTTTAAACTGCAAGGAGAAACAGACAAATCCATCATTATAGGTTCATATTTCAGTATCCTGTATTCTACAATTAATAATGCAAATAGAAAAAACCAGTGAGCATGCATATATTAAACAAAACTATTAACACAACCCAGTGGATATTTAAGTAGCAGTTCACCCAATAATGGTGAATGCACATTTTTGGCAGATGCCCTTAGAACAAGTACCAAAACATAAACTGGATTTTAAAACAATTCTCAAAGCCACTTGGATTTCTATACTTACAAAAGTCTTCAGATTTTGTTCCAATTCTTTGAGTTAGGTAATACAATTTTTTTCTTTTACTTTTGATACTTTTGTCACATTCAGTTTTTGTTGCTTATAGATAAAAGAATCAGAACTGTTCAAGGTGTCAATTGTGTATATTATGTATATTGGTAGAAATATTAAATACAGAGGTACATATTTAGGTCAAGACCCAGAGAAAGTGCTTTGTATGGAGAGAGAGATTTGGGTATCAAATCAAGGGAGTGAATAGGATTTCTGACAGACAAAAATACATGCATAACACAAAATATTGGAAAAACGCCCAAGATATAATTGCTTGACAAATTATTAAGGTTAAGTAACTTAACACATAACATAAATGAATGATATTCTATATGTTAACAGCAGAAATAACCTTATGTTTTATCTAAACTGAACAGTCTTCTGGAATCATGGATTTTCTAGATGTGATCTTGACCAAATATACATACATATAGCTGAACTAAAAGCAGGGAATCGAAAACTCTGAGCCTAAACATACATTCAACTGATTTTCTGAACCATGGAGACATATATATTTTTACCTTACCCTTATAAAAAACAAAAACAAAAACAAAAAAGCAGGTGTTATCTATCTTATGTAGATTTGCAATATGCTCTCTTGGTAATCTATTTCTGAACAATTTTTCTTTTACATCTTATTAAAACACAAGAAATTAAAAAAATTAAAAACTCATAACAAACATGATAACCCTACAAGAAAAACTGAAGTATTTCACACAAAGCAGTATGAGAAACAGATAACATTGTTAATGTGGAAGTTAACTTTCAATTGTAATTTGAAGCATCAGTTTCCTTGCTAACTACTTTGTACTCTTTGTTTTTTTCCAAAATTTTGCCTTTTACTTACACACCATCAAAAAGCCTAAATCAAGATACACAAGATATCAGTGCTTTCTCAACTTCAGAATTGCAATTTAAATTCCATTATTTTTGTGGCAACTACTAAAATGTCATGATAAAAAAAAAGATAGTAATTACTTAGCATTGACAGATTATGTTTTATCAGCATTCTGTAAAATCCAGTTCATACAAATCTATTGTTTTATTGTGGTCATTATTTCTTATAAGATTTTGAGGAGTCATTATCATTTTTTAATAAACCTGGCCATTGCAAAATATTTATTCCCATATATGTTTCCACAATCCTTGAACTAATTGTACTCTTCCATATTACTGCTATAATATTCCATTAGTTACAGCTACCTTAATCACTTTTAATTACTTTTAATGTGATAAAATTCTATGTTGTGGAATTCTTGAAGAGTTTAATATGGTATCATTCAGCTAATATCCTAAGATGACATTAATTGTCTGATTTAAACCTGCAGAACAAAAACATTTAGATGTTTTAGGCTAAAAATTGTAGTTCAAGTATTTACTCATGTCTTTATTCAGATAGAAGGTAGGTGTTGTAGAGTGAGAGAGAGGATTGAGGAAAGAGAAAATGTAAATATATCAGCACAAGGACATCTTGAATAATAAAAAGCAAAGGCCTTGCCTTGTTTTCCATTTTAATTATGAATTACTCTGGAATAACTTTAATTGTATAATTTTGAGGAAGACATTTAATGAGTATGAATATTTGGCATTTATATAGCCTTTCTATCTTCCACATACTTAGCTAATTAATCTTTAAAACACCCTTGTGAGACAGAAAAGTATTATTATGCCCATTTGACACAAAAGAAACAGATACATAAAGAGAGGTTATGTACTACAGATTTTAATGTCAATATGGGAATCAGAAATTCCAAATAAAATGAGATTGCACTCACACTTGACTTTAATTCTCCATATTCATAGTCAACAACTACTTAGACTATTCTGCTATAGAAAGAACGGGTCTGACCATAGGAAGTGACCAATAGCTCTTGCTTGGAGTACTGAAGAAATAATTAACAAGAGCAGGGTCATTTAGACATGAAGGAGAATCCCAACATCAGTAGATAAGTTTTCTCTTTCCCTCTTTTGTGCTGAGTGAAGGGAAGGCAGCACCATTTTTCCAGAACTAAAGTCTCTCACCTGTGGTTGGTTCCTTTTCCCTCCAGACATCCCTTGCATCTCACCCTGCCATAAGCACTCATGTTTCCCTATTTTCTTGACTTCACTGTTTGTTCTCCAAATCCATGGTACTTATTGTACTTGTTCTGTTGACAAACTTCTGAAAGACATTATGAATTTTACAGATCACTGAAACTTATTTATTTGTTGCCATTTTTATGTCATCTTTCAAACTTTACACAGTTTTACTTAAGGAAACTTTGGCTCTATATGTAGGCAATTAAAAATGAAAAGAAGCCTTTAAAATAAGCTATAAAATAAGCTATAAGTTACTTTGGGTTTTCTTGTTTTAAATTGCCAAAACTTCCTTGCAGGCAAGTGATGGCATATGCCAAATATTTAAGAAATATTTAAGAAAAACAATTAAAATTAGTATCATTAGTGATTAGAGCCATGACTTGCTTAGTGATAAAATTTTGATACTAATCCTATAGCAGCTTTAAGTATTTGTAATATGCTCTGTCTCATAGTATACACCTGTTCCATTAGATGAAAATTTGGTAACCACTATCTGAAAACATACACACACACACACACACACAGAGAGAGAGAGAGAGAGAGAGAGAGAGAGAGAGAGAGAGAGAGAGACAGAAAGACAGAGAGACAGAGAGACAAAGAGAGGGAGATGCTACTCTTCCAAACTGAAATTATTACTTTTTACTGTAATCTTATAAATGGCTTTTCTACCTTTATTTCCAAACCTGCTCAATGACTTGAAAGATAAATCATTTTGTTGCATTTCCTTAGCCTTTTTCAGTCTTACACAATTTAGTTTTAACTTTGTCTATTGAAAAATACTCTCAGAGGGACACCTGGGTGGCTCAGTCGGTTAAGTGTCTGACTTCTTATTTTGTGATATAAATACTTAAGTCTCCTCTCAGTCCACAGTCCTCTCAGTAAGCAAGCTCTGTAGTTTCTATTATCCTGTTGTGTAAATTTCTTCTGTTAGAGCCTGTATCCCGCTCCAAATATCACTTTCTCTCGACTGAACTCTGAAATTGGCTTCCTAACTGACCTTGAAGCCTCCAGTTCACTTTCACAGCATCTTAAACCCAACCTCTTCCACCCCTGGAGATTGTATAACATGGTGGTCAAGAACTTAAACTCTGGACATTGTTCCTGATTTGAATGGTGGCTTTGTCATTTATTAGCTGCTTGAACTTGGGCCAATTACCTGAGGTCTCCTTCCTATAATTTCTTCAACTGAAAATGCTGATTAATGTGAGAAATTCTCATAAAATTGTAGTTGCCATTTTACGAACTCAATGGATGTTTGGTAATGTTATCCTGACAAGACACAAGCCTGCATATGTGCAATTTGAATTTTTCAAATAATGTTGCTTCTTTTTGTTGTGTTTTACTTTAGTATTATATATACTTCCTTAGTTTTTTCATGTCTCCACAACCATAAACCAGGAATACTGTCATTCAATATAATTTTTTCTTTCATATCCCATGATTTTTGTCTTCACTTTATTTCTGCTGGAGTCCCCTTTCCTTCATCTCTACTTCTCAAAAAAAAAAAAAAAAACCAACTCTTAGTTATACTCTGGGGTGAAGATCATGATGTTACCTATTCAGTGAAGTTGGCCCCAAACCAAGCTGGAACTCAACCATGAATTCAGCAAAGTCATGGGATATAAAATCAATGCATAGAAAGAAATCAGTTGCATTTCTGTACACCAATAATGAAGCCACAGAAAGAGAAATAAGGAATTGATCCCATTTACAATGCACTAAATCTATATATTATCATGTAGCTTTTCCAACTTGAAAGTCTAGCTAAAGGTTTTGAAACAATTTTCTGGAAAAACACTAAATGTCTTATTGACCCTTAGTTATTATAATAATTTATAACATATATCTCATGTAAAAAGATTTTTATGTCTTAAAATATGTAAAGGTATTGGGTTGTAGTTTTCTTAAATTTATAGTAGTAGAGGAAAATATTATCAGATAGCAGTATAGAGTTTATAAGATTAAAAACATGAAGCATATAGAAAATATATGAGATTAATTGCATGTTCTTTGGGGGAAAAGACAATATGTTGAATAAGTTCCCAGAAATCACAAAAAAGAAGAAAATTATTAACAAATTGAACTTATTCTGCCTACCATAGACTTAGTTCTAGCATTTAATTAATATTATGGGATGATTTCTGTCTTGATTTGTGAATGTTTTAAGATTCCTTGAATGAAGTATTATTTCTTTGTTATTTTTAAACTGTAGTTCTTCTAATGTTTAAAAATATTTGCATTTTCTTTTAGTGCTTATCTTTGTAAAGAATCCTTATATAATTGTCTTATCTTCTTAACATCATGCCTATCATATGTCTTTTCTACACTCTTCTCTTACTCTTCTTTCCCCAATTTTAGTCAATAAGATTAGATTTCTTAGTGTTTGTCTTTGTGTTTGTCTTTGTCTTTTATGTACTTAGATTTTTACTGCTTGATTTGTCAGCTTTAAATACTACCTTATTTTCCCATTGCAAATACTAAGCTGATTCTACTATCTAACTTAGTGATTTTCAAACTTCAATGAACATCAAAATCATCTAAGGAGATTGTTTAAAAAGCATTGACCAGAATCTAATCCTACAG
This sequence comes from Suricata suricatta, assembly GCF_006229205.1. NCBI lineage: Eukaryota > Metazoa > Chordata > Mammalia > Carnivora > Herpestidae > Suricata > Suricata suricatta. The sequence continues at coordinate 61,357,501 of NC_043705.1, read as the reverse complement.
ATGGTAATGAAGAGCACTTCAGAAATCTTCAGAAATCTGCATCTGTAAGAAGTATTGATGGTAATTCTGCTTTCAGTGGCTCTAGACACAACTTTTAGTAACATTGGCTTAAAATAATATGGCATTAGATTTTAAATTGAAATTTTTTTCAAATGAAAAATGAGATTTTCTATAATACATAAAAAATAAGCAATCAGTTGAATAGGATACTTTAAATAGATTAAATAGGCAAACATTTAAATAGACGGACTAGGCAGAAATTAAACAAAAAGTTTAGAGTCCATTACTCCATGTGTAAGATTTTTAACTATTTAAATAATATCTTTGAATAGTTCTCTGAGTATAACATGTTATAACACAACAATAAAATAGACAAAAAAGCTAAATCAACGAATTGGACACCTCAGTTTCTCCTTTAGAACCCTCTATTTTAATTTATAAGCATTTACTTGAGCATTCACTGGCCCTTATTTTATAATTTTGATATTGTGTTTTACTGAAGCCAAAAGAGAGAGAGAGAGAGAGAGAGAGAGAAAGTTAGCCAGAGAGGAAAATTAAAGAAATTATTATAGAAAAATTTCACAGTATCATCCCTTTCTTTTAATTTTGCTATTTTCTAACTTGTAAAATATAAACATTCTTCTCAAAAGCAAAATTACATTTACATGGTAAGTGGAAGGAAGCATGATTGGTGAATGAGGCCTGCTTGATATTAAGTAAGATATTAATACCTAAGGAAATAATAATTCATCTTACTTTCACTGTAGATAGTTGAACATCTCATCATTTCAAAATATTACCCTAAAATTATCTGAAATGTGCTGCCAGTGGAGAATGTATTCATTGTTCTCTCGCTTTTTACCAGCCACATTTCATCAGCTTCCACTGCATTACCAATTCTCATACTGAGATGAAACATTTCTAATTTCCTCTTTAGTTTAATTCTGTCTTTGAAGACAAAACAGAGTGAATCAGCTTTTGCTTCCACATGAAAATATCCAAATATTTAAAGATTTCAACCCTGTCTTCATTAAACTTTTTACTCTCTTTTATTTTTAGGTTCTCTGTCACTACCTTCTGCAAACGTTCCTTGTGATACATAATTTCCAGGTACTTAAATTGGAGGTTAGTTTTCTGTTAAACATTACTTAGAATTCTTATTGAAATTGTGTGTTTGGAATTTATCATAACTTTTGACATATAATCTGATCAGCAGGATTACTTTTGATTGACAGAATTTCATGCTTTATAAATGCATATTGAGTTTGTTTTAGTTATGCATTTATGTACTAATTAGCTTGCATCTATATAAACCATTGGTGTTTAACATGAAATCACTGAAAAACCATATTTTTTTTTACCTCACTGCCAAGACCTCCCCAAACTGTCATAAGTTTTGTTTGTTTGTTTTCCCCAGACTAAATTTAGATCATTATAGCAAATTCTAAAACATTTCACCTCATTGATTTGGTTTGTGTAACATTCAGTCAGATTATTTTTAATTTTAGCTTTCTGGTCTTTTTGTTTATATATCCTTTCCTAATTTGTTGCCTGTAATTGGCTTATTGATGTTTTAAGATCAGACATGGCTTTCTGACAGACAGAACCACACTGTTTTAATTGACTTATATACCCATTTTTATACTTTTAAAAATCAGGCTGCTAAAAAATATATGTTGTTTTTTAATGCAAATAACACTCTAGATCAGGAATAGAAACCTATAATGACACCAATACATGTGTATACACACATATATTTATATTTCATCTGTCATTGAAGATTTAATTTTCCCTGTTTTAGAGTTTATAAGTTATATATATGTATATGTATACACACACATACACATATATATATAAAGAGAGAGAGAAAAAGAGTGTGTGTATGTGTATATATATTATGTGTGTATTTGTGTGTTTATATATATATTGAGAGAAAAGAATTGATTATACTAGAGGTTGTCTGGAGTGGCAGTGGGGGTCACAATTGTGCATAAAACCTTTTTTAGAAGATACCCTTGAGTAGGTAAATGGATACATAAACCATGATATTCAATAGAATATGACTCAGAGCTAAAAACAAATGAGATTTCAAGCCATAAAACACAGAAGAAACTTAAATTTCATATTAGTAAATGAAAGAAACCAAAATGGAAATGCTACATACACACTGTATGACACTAACTACATGACATTTTGGAGAAAAAGCAAACTATGCAGACAGTTAAATAATCAGTAGTTACTAAAAGTTAGGGAACATGGAATGATGAATAGGCAGAACATGGAGGATTTTTATGGCAGTACAAATACTGTGTGTGATACTATAATGGTGGATGCATGAATTTTACATTTTGTGTTTGACAATGCCCATAAAATGTACAATACCAAGGGTGAACCCTAATGTAATCATGAACTTGGGATGATTGTGGTGTGTCAATGTTCATCAACTGTGACAAAGATACTACTCTGGTGGGGAGTGTCGATAGTGGGGGAAGATATGCATATGTGGGGGCAGGAACTATATGGGACATTTCTGTACCTTTCTCTCAATTTTGCTATAAGCCTATAGAACAAAGAATGGGACATTTTTAGAAATACAAAATACATGGAGGATTTTGATACCACTTTATTAGTAAACCACAAAACATGGAAGCTAATTATTATGTACTTAGAAACTCATGTTTACTTGGTTTGATTTACTCGTTGAAAAGAGGGAAACTGTAAAACAAAGAGTCAATGAGAGGATGTGGAAAAGGCTTGTTATAGGATTGCTAGATGCTTTTGTGGAGAGTTCAAAGATTCAAGTCATTGCTCTAAATTTGAGCTCTCAGAAAATAAGTAAAATTCGCCACGTGGTTATGTTAATAATTTTATGTAGAAGAGTTACTAAAGCTATGACTGATAAAGAAGTTAAATTCACTCACATTAATAAGGATAGGGAGATGCTTGTTTTTTCTATGTTTGTTTTTATTTCATAGCAGAGTCAGTGATGTTTTGTCTGTGGTTAGACATGGCTATAGAATTATCTTGCTGCGTCCTGGACTCTCACTGTTATGGAATGGCCTTGTCTGATAGTGTTTTGTGAAATTGTTCATGTTTAACAGGATATCAGCAGGGTCTAACTTGAGTATTAGGCTATTTTCCATCCATCAGAGGGTTTTTCTTTTTCTCAATACTTTACATAGGAAATTTTAAAAGGCTGATATTAATAAGTAACATTTCCATCATGTGAAACTAAAGTGGAAGATGTGTATCTCCCTAGTGTGTAGAATGGAGATGTTACATTGCTTAAACAGTATACGAGCAGAGTAGAAAGAAGAAAATAATTGATATTTTGACCTCTTTTACTCTTCAGCCTGAAAGATAATTGATAAACTGGGCTGGGACATCTATACCGACACTGAAGAAAGAGCCAGGATGACTGTATAGACTCAACCCTAACATGATTAAACTATTAAACCAATTCCAACAACAATTCACTTCCAGACATATTCTTAATGAGAAAATACACTTCAACCTACTTCTTAAAGCTAAAAATACTCCTACTTACTTCACTACTTAAATTCTTAAAAATTCAATTTTTTCATCAAGAAAATGATTACAATGCAGGCACCTTCTCAAGAGTTTCTGAAGATTAAATAAAATAAATCCTTTAAATGTCTTGGCTCAATGTGTGGCATGTAACTGGATCTCAGTAAATATTATTTAAAACCAAGTAACTAACTTTAAATAACAATAGGGGCACCTGTGTGAGTGGCTTAGTTGGTTAAGCAGCCAGCTTTAGCTCAGGTCATGATCTCACGGTTTGTGAGTTCCAGCCCCATGTAGGGCTCTGTGCTGACAGCTAGCTCAGAGCTGGGGCCTGCATCGGATTCTGTGTTTCCCTCTCTCTCTGCCCCTTCACTGCTCATGCTGTCTCTCTCCCTCAAAAATAAATAAAACATTAAAAATAAATAAATAAATAACAATGGACTATGAAAAGGGAAGGGTATTTAATGAATAAATTTATGTATTTATAGTATTTAATGAGTGTAAAATAACTGTCATCAGGAGAGGCTAAGAAAGAGAAGCCTGGAAGAGAAATGGAGGATTCACAACTGATAATTTTATTATTGATATCTACCAAACTACAGTAAAGGATCCATGAATCCCAAGTACATAGCTTATTCATCCTTTATTCACCACATATTCAGAACAACTAAAGAGTTAAAAAAAAAAAAACATGGAGAGACCTAAGAAAAGAGGACAATAAGTTGTGTGACCGGATAGCACTAGCAGCACATTAGATGTATGTACTTAAATATGCAAATTCTAATACATAGTTTTTAATTAAGTGAATGCAGCATTTTACACTCAGCAAAATGCTATGACTATGAAATTTATTTTCTTAATTATTTTACTTTTTAAATATATTAACTAAGCAGTAATCACTTCCACTGATAGATTAGCCATGATAGAAACATTTCATGACCTTTTGTTCATATGAAGAAATTAGAGAAAAGAGTTTACATATCTAGAATTGCCTAAATCCTTGGAGAAAATAAAGAGCTAATATCACGATTCATTAATCTTTTCTCCCCTTTGGAAAGGTCTTTGCTTAATAGAGAAATCACAACTTGAATTTTTCCTCCTTGTCAATACGATCTCAGTCATCAGATATGTTCTCCCCATTGTGCAATAAAAAAATGCTTGTCACTTCAGTACAACCAAAGAGAAATTGAATTAGGTCAGCATCTATTAATACTCCAACTTCCTCTTTCAGAAAATGGAAAGCAGACACTTTTGTAAGACATCACACCTAATAGAAAGACCTAGCAATTCAGAAAGTTTATATATCACTTGAAGGAAGTAAGAAAACTAAAAGAAAGATTTTATCCTTTGTTCTCAAATAAATGCAGAGCAAGCACCTACTATTTGAAACCATATAGACACAATTCACCAAATTTACGGACCTTCTCAAAAACTGTAATCAAGTTGCTATGGTTTAAAAGCAAAGATTTTATTCCATGTTATATCAAAGCTATAGAACTTGAATCTAGAATATAATATGTTTGTATGTATAGAAAGTTTCTAAGTAATCATGAATAGTTGGTCCAGAATGGCAGTAGTTGCACATAATTTTAGATCTGCACAGATTGTGAGGATAGGTATTGTGTCAATCGTACTGCTGATATACTTGATGGAGAAGTTGCTGAAGTTGATTCTCCCTGAGACCTCAATTCAAAACTGGAGGTAATTGGGTAATATCAGTTACCACAGTAGAGAGAGGAACTTGAGGAACTTTGAAAATTTATCACACCATGACGGTGATAATTAAAATCAAAATGTTTTGAACTTGGAAATTAACTAAAGGCTTACAGAGATCGATTCAGGAAAGGAAAGTGGCTGAATCTCTGGAAGAACAGTAAATGTGTCGCATTGTATTTACCCTATCCCCAACTCTAATCCTCAAATGTCAATCAGCCTTGAAAATAATAGTCTGTATTACTGGCGCTTAGAGGGGGCAGAATGGGGCAGGAACTCTTTCAAAGCTCAAAGGCAATTCATCAGCTGACTTGCCTGTATAAAGGGCTATCTTTATTTGACCTAGTGGTAAAAACTTCGAGTGGGAGAGTTGCAGCACATTTATCAAATATTTTAATATCAGAAACTAAGAAATAAGCTGAAAAAAAAAAGTTGAGGAATAAAATAGCTGTAGAGGTTTGAAAACCTCTATTTCTGGAAATCTGGAGGCCTCGAGCATAAATATAGCCATGCACATGCTCAGGGAAGATCTATGAAGGTCCTAATCATTCAACTCTTACTGAACTTGACCTTCTATAAAAGCAATAAGTTAAAGTAAAGCAGAATTGTAAATTGCCTGGTTGAGAGTTGAAGGCATGCCCAGACATGCACAAAATCCCTCACCAAAACAGATACATTTATTACTTCTAAATATTTAAAGAAATCTCTGTACAATTAGCTGAGTACTATGCTAACCTAGTAGAAACTCAGTGGCCACATATGACAAAGATACAAAAGTTACAGATTTAGACAGAAAACTCACCAAACAAATGACTATAATACCTATATTTAAAAAAATAAGAAGGATCTCAGATCAATGACATAAGTTTTCACCTTTAGATAGTGGTAAAAGAACAGAAAACTAAACCTAACATAAGCAAAAGGAAACAAATAATAAAGATTAGAGTGAAAATAAATGAACTTTAGAAAAACAGTCGTGAAAAACTCATCAGGACTAAATTATTTCTTTAAAAAGAGCAATAAAATTAGAAACCTTTAGATAGACTTACCAAGAGAAAAAAGATTTAAATTAACATTATCAAAAATTAAAGAAAAAATATTCCTATTGATTTTACAAAAACAAAAATGGATTATATGAGAATAACATAAACGATGATTTGCCAACAAATCAGATAATCTGAATGAAGTGGACAATTTCTGAAGAAGACAAAAACTCTCGAACTGACTCAAGAAGAAATAGAAACTTTAAATACACCTATGACAAGTAGAAAGATTAATTTAATAATCAAAATTTTTCCCTCGAAGGAAAGCTCACCATAAGGTAGCTTCACTGGAATTTTACCAAACATTATGTAAAAATTAACAACAATCCTTCACAAACTCTTCTACAGACACGGGGGAGCAGAAGGGCAAGGAAGAGAATATTTTTTAATTCATTATATAAATTACCATTACACTGAACTCAAAACCAATGTTGTGTTAATAGATATGGAGTTTATTTTGTGATGATAAAAATATTTTGGAATTAGAGTATAGTGATGAGTCCAGACCATGTGAATATACTAAAAGCCACTGGATTGTATACTTAAAAATAATAGATTTTATACTATGTGAATTGTATCTCAATTTAAAAAAGCAAATCCAACATTCTACTTCTGTGATGTGATGAAATCTGTAAGTCTTGGAATAATATTTTATTGGAATATACCTAATACTGAAGAGAGAAGTTTGAATGAAGGATGAAGTAAAGACATACTGTAAAGATTTATTAAAAATTAACACTAATGGGGATGTTTGAGTGCTCAGTTGGTTAAGCATCCTACTCTTGATTTCATCTCAGGTCATGACCTCACAATTCATGAGATCAAGCCCCATGTCCAGCTCTGCAATGATATCCAGAGCCTGCTTGGGATTCTCTCTGTCACTCTCTCTCTCACTGTCAAAATAAATAAATAAACATTGTGTGTTCTTCCTCTCAAAATAAACAAATATTGTTTAAAAATAACATTAATGAACAGAGAAGAAAAGTATACATGTAAGTAGTATATTGAGATAAGTCGATTCTGGCATATATCAGAGTGGGACTTCTATTCTGCATTGGTATTCCATATGATTTGTGGAATAACAAAGCAGAGACCTAGCAGAAGAAGTTTGAATAGCTCTGACCTCACTAAGGACAAAATGTACACAATACAGTTGACCCTTGAACAACATGGGCTTGAAATGTGCAGCTTCACTCATACACGATTTTTTAAATATATACAGGACACTATTGTAAGTGTATTTTGTCTTATGATTTTCTTAATAACATTTTATTTTTTTTATACCTTACTTTATTGTAAGAATACAATATGTAATAATACATAGAGAAAACATGTTAATTGATTGTTTATGTCCTCGGTAAAGCTTCTGATTAACAGGAAGCTATTAGTAGTTAAGTTTCTGGGAGTCATCACAGATTTTTCACTGCAAAGATAGTCATTGCTCCTAACTTCCACATTGTTCAAAGGTCAACTGTATACTGATTTAGAGAATCTTGGTCAACCCAACTCTTCTGAACATAGCTCACCATCTTCCCTTCCTCCCAGTAACATCCTATCCATTTATGAAGCTTCATAATCTGATATTTTAAATTTGACTTTTATCTTATCTCTATATTGTTATAACAGCCACTCCTTTTAGTTGCTGTTTCATATCTAAATGAGACTCCAAGAGAAATGAATGCCTTGGGATTGCTCTAGCTCCTTGCTGATACTGTAGTCTTGACCATCACTCTCACCCTCACCCTCTGTTGCCATTCTAAAAGGGTCAGACTATGTCAAATAAACAAGGACTTATCATTCTCATCAAGGACATATAGTAAATTGACATTCAGTAGAGATTTATTCCTTCTTGGATAATTAATTGTATCTTCACATGGGCAAATCTTTGTATGATAAATCGACTTTGACTCAGCTTGTGAATTGAAAGACCCAAAGGGAGAGTAATCTAACTAAACTGGATTATTTTATATTCCACATAACAACATGTGACGCATACGGTATTTGGTACAAACAGATGAGCAAATTTGGCCCAAAGCAAATCCAGAGTCCAAATTTTCAAGGGGATTGTTGAATAACATTATTTTGAAAGGTTTCCAGTACTACTTTGATAAGGAGGAGTAGCTGGTGAGTGTTACTCCAAGGACAGAGACTTCTATGTCAAAGGACTCTACTGTCTTCCTCATGGAATGGGGACAACCCAGAAGCTTATAAATAATTCAGAAGTCAAAGCAGAAAAACGTAAACTCCAAAAGTGAAGACACATATAAATGAACTTAGTTTATGAAAACAATATCATAACTTTACACAACAATTATTATTTTTTTTTGAGGGACAGAGACAGCGTGAGCAGGGGAGGGTCAGAGAGAGAGGGAAATGCAAAATCTGAAGCAGGCTCCAAGCTCTGAGCTAGCTGTCAGCACAGAGCCCAATGCAGGGCTGGAACCCACGAGCCCTGAGATCATGATCTGAGCCAAAGCTGGACGCTCAACCGACTGAGCCACCCAGGCGCCCCTACACAACAATTATTGAGGTTAACAAGTATCAATGCTCAAGACAGTCATCTAAACAAATACATATGCAAAAATTAAATCTTGTTATAACTTTAAAATAATCATTGAATGGATTCTATTATTTCTAATTCTGACAAGATCAGGTGAAATTGAACAATAATTCACTAAAGGAAATCCAGATCAATACAAAAATTTCCTCATCACCACACTGATTAACAATTCATACATTCTTTTGCAAGGAGAAATTCAAGAACGGCATCAGGACTCAGTGAACATTCTCCATTAAATCCTGAGTAAAATAATAAAAATAAATCCGTGAGTATTTCTGTCTGAGAATGAACTGAATTCCATAACTTCATTCTTATGTAGGTACAGCTTCTGCCAGGAACACTAGCAATTTTGGGCTTCTATTATCCAGGAAACAGTCTGAGTAGAAGCATTCTGTTCCTTGAGTAATTTCAGGTCTATCAGGCAAATCTGTACTCTTTGTCCTGCTGGGGGCAGTGTCTTTTTCTTATGGAGAAGGTAAGCAGGAGATAGAGAATTAAAACAGACATAGGGAAGGAAGTGTATTGGTAACAAGAAAAGTATGTTTTCCTAAAGAAAAATCAAGATCATGAAGTGTAATGAAGGGAAAAGAGAAACTTAATAGAATTATATTTTGTCTAAGGAAACAAAGCCAATACTAGCAAAGATAGTGCAGGAAAAGACATGTCCACATTAGATACACTCACTATTCCTATGAGACCTCTCTAAATTTGGGCTTTGGAAAATTTAACTTAACACCATTCCCTTTGTGAAATTTGATGAGATTAAAAAATTTGGTTAATGTAACAGGCAGATAAAATGCAAATGACAGAGGGTGAAAAGTTTAAAACAGAAAATACACTATTTACTAAGATTAAATGGCTTTAAAACATACAAAATTTGTCAAGTATTTAGAGAGATAAGAACTTTTGGGTGACTGAATATTACTGTATATATATACTATTATATATATAATTATATGTATGTGTGTGAAATATATGAAAATAGCAAAAATCATAATTCCTATGAAAATTTACTAGATTCACTGCAGTCATTATACTTACTAAGCACAGAAAATAAGTTCCTCATCTGATTTAATGGTTGCACTACCTGAAATACAATACATTTTACAAAAGAAAAGAAAAAAGAGGAAAGAAGAAAAAAAGAAAAAGAAAGGAAGAAAAACAGAAAGCAAGAAAGATAAAGAAAGAATCAAAGAAAGAAAGGAAGGAAGGAAGGAGGAAATTAGAAAAATATGTTTACCAAAACATTTTATAATGTGAGGAGCAGTTTTTAATGTTGGATTTAAGCAATGTATATTAATGTTCTTTTGCTACTATATAACTGTATTAGGAGTATTTGATTCAAGTATGCACTGGAAATGGATTTCTAATTTAATCCTATTTATATTTTTCTAAATATATAATACTAATTAAATATTAAGCATATTTAATGAAAAAATTATAGTATAAACATAAATATATGTGGGAGTTGTGAAAAAATAGATGTGTTGTCACTTTTGTGTGACAAATAGTGATTTAATTGGATTGCTGTTACCAAAGTAGACTTGTTAATTTCCCCACTGTGTATACTTCATTGATCAATGAGGGTAAAAGGGGAACAGTGGTATGATTCCAAATGCAATAATTTAGAATCAATGAATAATGGGAAATAAGTTGCCTTCTTTGATACTTAGGGTACTGCATCCTTATTTACCTCTCTGCTAAAAATTCTCAATCTAAGCCCATTGCCACAAGATACTTAAAAATTGATAGGAGATAAGAGAAGGAAAGGAAACAAAACTCTGGGTGCCCTATTGGTTCCTACTTAACCTCGGTTTTCTATTTTAAAAGGGGTTAAAGAATGCTAGTTCTTTTTACTTTGACTTGAAATTTGTATACAATATTTCTTCTAACAATGCAGGTGAAGTCACTTTTATAAATGATGTTTTAAAGGTAAGTCTTAAGGGTGCCTAGGTGGCTCAGTTGGTTAAGTGTCTGACTCTGGCTCAGGTCATGATCTCATAGTTTATGGTTTTGAGCCCCATGTCAGGCTCTGCACTGACAGTTCAGAGCCTGGAAATTTCTTCGGATTCTGTGTCTCCCTCTTGCTCTACCTTCCACTGCTCATGATCTGTTTCTGTCTCTCAAAAAAAATAAACATAAAAAAATAAAGTTAAGTCTCATATCAAGAAACAAACAGTGAAAGTTTTGCACAATAATACAGGAGATCATCTATTTATAACTTGAAAAAATATCATGATTCATTCAGAACCCAGAAAGAATCTGTTAATAGAGCTCATAATTCAGATAGGAGATTTTGTAAAACTGTTGGAAAATCATCTAATCCAACCTCTGTATTTTCTTTAGTGGAAAGCATGCAGAAATTGCATGTGCATTTTTATAAAGCAAGTTGAAAAGTGAATAATAAAAATATAAAGGGACATTTGTTTGCAAATGTACAAGGAACAAATAAAAGCTAATTTTAAAATTCATGAATATGTTTTATTTATATATGTGAATTATACTCATATTGATTAGAACAATAGTGATATTTAGGGATGGGTATATCATAATATTTATAATTTTAATTTGTATAAATGGATGCTTTAACATCCACCCAAGGGACTATTCACGATCCTTAACTAAATTGTGACTCATCTGTGGACATCTGGAGTCCTTAGATAGTTTTAAACTGTATGCTCTAACATACAGTGAATATGAATTTTTGGGGGGAGGAAGCCACCTTCAGATATGGCAAACCAATTCTGAGCCTGTTTGCCCTGTTTCACCCTTTCCTTCCCACACAAACCACAATAAAGTTGCTTGCCCACAGTTCCTCTTTTACTTCTGCCTCCTGATAGATTCCACTGCTTTCCATGAGTGGTCCTGACTGGTTTACTGTATTTTCCCCAGGAAACTGTGAGTATAATAAAACTTTTAATTTGTGCTGTCTTCATATATCTTGATCTGTACCTGGTCTTACCGTACATCACTCAAGATAACATGATTAAAACAATCATGTATTCTTAGATTATCTGACTTTATATGTAGTAGTGTAGACCATGATAGTGCAATGTACTTTCTGGGGGGAAAGAACTTGGCTTTTTTATTCTAATAATTCTCTGAGAAAAAAATTAACTGTATTCATAATTATTTCTGTACATGAATTAAGGAGGAGGCAAAGCAACATGTTTTATGTCTGAACCAATATATGTTATTGGGAAAACATCATTGTATACTTTCCAAAAATCTATATGAAGTAGGTATATACTTCTATTTTCATAGAAATATCTCTTATTCTTTAAAGTAGCTCTCAAAATGAAGTATTGTGAAAAATTCACTTTTGTGATTGTGACAATAAATGAAGTCACTCTACTTTTATATCTAGAATCTGCAGTCCACTGCTGCTTGAGCTGAGTGAAGGGTGCTTGGTCTATGTCAATGTTAGTATAAGCTGTAGACGTTTTTTTCAACTTTTGATTAATGTAGTTTCTTGCTATTGAGATAAACTTTTATCAACTATATCTAAAAGACATATATTGTGATTGTCCTGAACATACATTCCTCAATTTTCCACTGTATTTTAAGGTTTTCTTGTAACAAAGGTGAGCAGACACTTTTTGACTATGTTAGAGTATTGGCCAGCCTGTTAGTCATAAAAAGATTAGCTGAAAAGAATACTGATTTGTTTATAATAGCCCAAGCTATTTAGAGCCACATAAGCATTTCCAAAATATAATCGCCATCAAAACAACTACTGCAGACTTTACAGAATATATACAATTAAATTCAATATCAAACTGTTGCTGCTTTTATAACTTACCATAAATATGCGATCTAACAAAAGTTAACACAAGTATATTGCATACATTGCTGGTAGTTGAAAATAAAAAATGCACTTAGAATTACTTCAGTGATAAAGGAAATGTGAAAATTTTGCATTGCTTTCACCTTAAAGTTCACAGTGAAATGCCTACATGGGGCTGAATCAGGAACATTAGGTAAGATCTTTCAAAATTCACTGTGTGCAATATACTTTATTTTTCTCTGAAGTCTCATTTTATAGACTATTATTGGAAACAAAATAGTCTACTTGATGGAGCAATGGACTGATTCAATATGTCAGATTCCGTGTTCCTATCCAGTAGACTGACAAAAAGTCACAGGAATTTAATTTAAAATAAGGCAAATCAAGCATTGCTTTATAAAGACCATTTGCATGCCAAGTAGAAGATCTTAAACAAAAGTACTTTTGTGGTTATCTGAGCAGATAAATACCTGGGCAACTTTAAAAAGCTGAACATCTTTTTTCCTTTATCAAAATTGTACTTTGAAGAGTAATCTATTTTTCACTGTTAAAGCAGACCTCAACTATTATACAAAGAAAATAAAGTAGCACTTCTAATTAATGGTGATAGCCTTGCAATGTAAAGTGAATATAGATAGTTCTAAAAAAAAAAGATGTAATGAATGGCTTTCATATTTTCACCATTATAAGAGCTTATCTCCTTAGTTGGTCTGGAATTAAATGGGAGTATTATAAAACTTTATCACCTTTAGAAGACTTTATTATATCAAAATAATATTAAAGTTCTAGAATAAATTTGAGTATTTCTTAGATTTATTTTATAAATAATCCTATAATGCATGTATGTGTTTGTACATATACAAAGTAAAGACATGTAACATTAATTGGCAACTAAAATGCATTTTAGGAAACTAATGAGAAATATAATCCTGATTTAGACTATATTTTAGGGGAAAAGAGATGGATACACTTACAATTCTCTTTTATGTCGTAGTTATAAAAATGTGTGTATTATTATTTTTATTCTGATCAAATGCAAGTTAGGAATTTTATATTTCTTCTTCTTTTGTATTGTTTTTAGGTCAAGATGTTTTTTAAACATCTATTCAATGAGAAACTTCCTCCTTATTAAATATACATTCTCTGTGAGGATTCTCATCCACATATAGGAAATAAATATGTAAAGTCACTAGCATGGTCAGAAATTGTTTTCCCAAACAAACCTGATTTCTAGGTAAAAAGTAGCTTTCCATAAATGAAGAAATGATGATGCTGTACTTGTCATTCTGCATATTTGCAGTGTGTACTCTGCCCACTTGCTTCTTTTTCATGTGGTTATTGCACTGTTCCTGTACTCTTCTATATTCACATTGGTTGCATACTTGGTACACTTCATAGCAATCTCCCCTTTAAACCACAGCCCTTGAAATAAACAAATAGTCAAACAAGAAAGAAATAGGAATGCAGAATAGGGAGCATTAGACATGCTAGTGTTTCCTTGTTTGAATATTACAGAATATATTTTTGGATAGTGAAAAAGTAACATGATGAAAAGAAGTAATTTGAAAGCTGGTGGGGGAAAAATCAGTCACCAACATAAAAGAATATTCTCAGAGCTTGTTGGACAAAAAGAACTAGAAAAAAGAATAAGAATTGTGAACTCATTTGTATTAACCATTTACATTATTCTTCTCCATGTAATTTTAATATGTTATGTTCAATTTAAGGGGATATGACATTCAAGGCTCTCAGATGCCCTCTTCTCATAGCATGGTCAGAGGAATTTCTAAGAAAATCGCTAAAACTATTGATGCAAGCTAGAGCGATAAGCAATAAAGGAATGACCTGGTTTTGAATGTTTTTTTTTTACTTCAAATAGAAAGAGCTAAGTTGTGCAAAACACTCACATACTCTAATAAAGTAGATTGCTTCTTATTACAGAACTCCTAATAAAGAGAAAGCAGTTATATGTTTCCTTTATTTTACAGTTGACATAAATCAATCACCTTCCCAACATATTTCACTTTCTTTTCACTTTTTGAATCTCTGCATTTCCCTCTAATGTTCAAGCATCTTCATTCTCACTCTTGCTCTCATGAACACACAGCAGAACTAGGGCATTTCTAATTCATTGATAAATCAGAGAGGTGAATATAAAGTTACTTTCCAAAATTGTATCTAACTTTACCAGAGTACACACAGAAAGAAAAACAGACAGACAGATGGAACAAAGGAAGGGAGAAATATTGCAGATTAGAGACTGGTCATGGTGAACAATAGATCTTACTATGTAAAAGTTATTCTTGAAAGGCTATAAAACTAGTAAATAACATTTTATTTTATTGTTATTTTTATTTTTATATTTTTAAATTTTAGTTCTAGTATAGTTCTCATTCAATGTTATATTAGTTTCAGGTGTATAACCTAGTGATTCAACAATTCTATACATTACTCCGCACTCATAAGTGTGCTCTTAATCCCTATAACTTTTTCACTCACTCCTCTGTATCTCCCCTCTGGTAACTGTCTGTTCTCTATACTTAAGTGTCCGTTTCTTGGTTTGTCTCTCTCTCTCTCTCTCTCTCTTTCTTTTTTCTTTTTACTTGTTTTGTTTCTTAAATTCCACATATGAGTGAAATTATGAGATATTTGTCTTTTTCTGACTAACTTATCTCTCTTAGCACCATACTCTCTGATCCATTCATATTCTTGCAAATGGCAAGATTTCATGGTGAATAACATTTTAGAGTGAATGATATACCAAATGTAGAGAGCAAATTCTCATATCACATACAAAAAAATACCAGACTAACTATTAATGTTGATTTTCAAAAATTTTCTATTGAGGTTTGATTAACTTAAACTGTAATGGAGGGCATGAGAATTGCAATGAAAATGGAAACAATTTTATAAATTATAAATGACTTAAGGATATGAGAAACGAGGACTCTCAAATGCTGCTAGTATAAATTAACAAAATCATTTACTGAAAAAAATTATTAATTTCTATGAAAATTTAAAAGCTATACATTCTAAGACCCAATATTTCCACCTGTTTATAGTTGGTCTAGAAACAAATGCAATCAGGAAGAATGATGCCATTTTTTATCTCTAAGCCTTTTGAAGGTGGCTTAAGAAAGAACCACAGGGGAAATTTAAAAAAATTTTTTAATTTTTAGATATTTGGAAGAACTTTAGAAGTATTTTACTGCAGTTTGGAGAATGGGCCTTATATAATGAAGGGCAGAGGGGTTTCCTGGCACATTCCCAGTCCCTGCATTTGTAGGTATAAGGGAACCCCAAGTTCTTTTAGAACACCTTTGAGAATGAAAGAGAGGGCACAGATGTGGGACCATCTTGGATTCTAAGAGGCTGCCTGAGGGGGATTCTCAGCAGACAGAGAGGGAGGTAAACAACTAAAAGCCCAGGTGTGAAAGGAAGACCAAAACACATAACTCAGAAATAAGATGCCTCACATCAGTCAAAAGAACAAAAAGAGAAGAGTCCTGCTGGGAGCCTTTAAAGTGTTCAGGAAAGCACCCCTGGGGGCAAGTCACATTTAATTATTTGTCAGTCTCCAGACAGCTTAAATTGCAAAACCAGTAAGAATCTTTTCCCCTTTCTTTTACTTGACAAATGGCTCTGGTCAATGGCAACAGAGATGAACTAAGAGACTTTAAACTTATAGTAAGAAAATACAAGGATCCTGTTTTCCTTCCCCTGGAGCATCAGCGTAGGACAACCCCAAATGGTTAAAACAAGAAGATTCAAAACTAAACACTTGCAAAATGTTGACTATCACACAGGCCTAGATAACTTATTTCCAAAATTGAGGGGTTTTTTTCTTTCACGATTAAAAGTGAACAAAGGATGTTTTATTACCAGAGGATGACCAACTCAGTCTCAAGCCAATCTAATTCTCCATGTAGCTACAGGGGACATATACCTCCACAGGATAAAATTTAAGGAAACAGAGAAAAGAAAATTAAACAATGCTTTGATTGCATTTTATACCTAATGTTTGTTTTACCTATTATTTAAAGATAGTACCAGGTGAAAAGAACAAGTTTCAGAAGGATACAAAGAAAAGGACCTCATTTATATTTTTAAAATATATTGGTATATGATATTAATAGATATATCACATAAATACAGACATTACACAAATGCAGAGTGAAGGTCCCCCTGAAGGTCTACTACAGTTAGGAGAGGCCACTTCTGTGCAAGAGGAAAAAAGCTTCAATAGGGGGATAAAGAGGACTTGTAGTTGTGTACAAGTTTTGCAGGTTTTTTTGTTGTTTTTTGGTTCTGAAATTTTTGGCAAAATTGATTCGTTTTTGTGTATTTAATAATGCATTTAAAAATTGCTCAGGGGCACCTGGCTATCTCAGTCAGTTGAGCATCCTATTTAAGCTCAGGATTTGAGCTCCACGTCTGGTTCTGTGCTGACAGCTCAGAGCCTGGAGCCTGCTAGGCATTCTGTGTCTTCCTCGCTCTCTGCCCCTCCCCCGCACATGCTGTGTCTCTCTATTCTTAAAAAATAAATAAAGATCTAAAAAACACTCACATGCCCTTACAGATACTCCTAAAATCTTAAAATTTTTAATTTTAATTATTACCATGATGACAGGTGCAGGAGGTCTTTAAGAGTGACTTTTAAAGCATGACTCACTGCTTTTCTGATTATCTGATGATCTGAACTCTTACTGCTGCCTATCTATTCTTCGGGTCTTTTCAGAGTAAAGTGTTTTCTTGACATTTATTCTCTGCCTTTAAAATACTTTTTATTTTTACTGTTTGATTGTTTTATATTTATTTTGAGAGAGAGAGAGCACACACACACACGCAGAGGAGTTATGAGAGAAAGGGAGAGAGAATCCCAAGCATAGGTCACGCTATCAGCCTAAAGGCTGATGCAGGGCCCCTGCATGGGATTCTCGATCTTATGAACTGTGAGAGCATGACCTGAGCCAAAATCTAGATTTAGACACTTAACCAACTGAGCCACCCAGGCGCCCCAAGAACATTTCTTATTTTTTAAAGTAACAACTAACTGGCATTGTAGACTCACAGTCACTTACTCTTAAGGAAAAATAACCCTTAAAGCATTTAAAAGAAAAATTTTGTCTTCTAATTTTATTAATCCTATTAGTCCATTTTTTTAAGTTGCTGAGACTAGCCAGATAACTTAGCAAGAAAAAAAAGAAGAATGTCAGGCTAGCATACAATAATATCAAATAGGGGTGCCTGGGTGGTGCCGTCAGTTGAGCATCCAACTTCAGCTTAGGTCATGATCTCACTCATGATCTCATGAGTTCCAGCCCCACATCAGGCTCAGTGCTGACAGCTCAGAGCCTGAAGCCTGCTTCAGATTCTATGTCTTCCTCTCTCTCTGGCCCTCCCTTGCTCACACTCTGTCTCTCTCTATCTCTCAAAAATACATAAACATTAAAAATAATAATATTACTAGGGCTTATAGAGTATTTATAATATGAGGCATTACATTTAGGTGTTATGAGAACATGAGGCTCTTTGTGGGCAAATGGAAAATATTTAAGTACAGATGGAATAGATCCTTAGCAAAAACATATTTTTAAAAATAACAAATGTTACAGCTGCATCTGATTGGATTGATTGCTGGCTTATTTTCTTCCCCAAACTTCCTTTAGCCCTGGCAAGCCCTTGGGGCATGTCCTTTGAAGCTTGTTTTGCCATATGCCCATTCTTATCAGTGGGTATTCCACCTGTGAAACAATTTTGGAAGATGCCTTCAATAAAATGCTGAAACTACCCATTTGGCCTATGCACGAAGATGAAGGTAGCCTCCAGCAAGAAGAAAAACATAGATGTTTTCAAAAATAAAAGTTTCCTTCTTTTTTTCCCTTAAAAAACAAAATTAAGCTCTAAGCCTCCTCTTCAGTTACAAAACATTTTTTTCAGAACCTAGAGGCCTAAAGCAGGCAATAGATAGACATATAACTCTAGTGTGAAGAATAGATCACTAAGAACCTGGCTTAAATTAGTATTTTAGCCATAGCTAAGAATTGACACCTTTTTGTCTGTGTTATCATGAATAGAGCAAAAATACAGATTATTTCAATACTCTACATTTACTAAAAGGGTCAAGATCATTGAGCATTTCCAACAAGAATTACTATGAACATAGGGAAGAGAAATATGCATGTGTGGAAAGTTAATAAGCTAGATACTCAAACCTGAGAGATATTGAATTAATTTACAGGGTATTGGAAGGAAAAAGAAGAAAAACTAAAAACAAACAAAAAACCAACTAAGAGTTGGTTCAATTATAGAATCATTGATAATAAAAAGTGAAAGAAATTAAAGACAATCTCTAGAGCAATCCTGGCCTGATTTTAAAGTTGAAAAAATTAAAACCCATGGACATTTAGTGGCTTAAAAAGTAATCCATCTTTTATGAACTATGGATTCTACTAAATCATTTCTATTGCTTCTCAAAATTGTGTGTGTGCAAGTTATA
>NC_043705.1:61334935-61338271 GCF_006229205.1 Suricata suricatta | reverse complement strand
CGGGCCTCCACCTGCCACCGACTCTTTGTTGAGGGTCCTGTCGGTGCGCGCCTTATTTCTTCCCTGTGGGGACCCGGAATTCGCACAGTCCGTGCAGGGGGCGGGGTGTGCCGTGGAAATGCGGTCCGTGGTCCCGTTCCCAAAACCAAGTTCGAATTGCTCGCGCCTGGCGCAGTCGCCACTTGGGCCGCTTCCCGCCGCAGAGCGCGCCTCTCCAGAGCAGCCGCTTCTCACAGCCACAGGCGCCTCTGATTCCCCGCCGAGATGGCTTAGGGCTGGGGGCTGTTCCTTCTCTTGCGCCCCGCTACCCAGCAGTTATCTATGGAGTGGGTTTCTGTCTCCACGCGCAGCCAAGCGTTCTGTACCTCTTCCCCAGAGACAGTTCTATGAGCGCGTTCCGACTCTGTCTCTTCCCTTTGTGTCCCGGGCGCTGCGCGCTTGCGCCACGTTGGGCTGGGGAATCTTACCTCCCCTGCCCGTCCCGGGCTGGCCCGTCCTCGGATCTCCCCCATTCGCCCCCACTCACTCAGGTATCTTTGAGGTTCTATTCCTTCTGGAGTTCGTATTTTCTCCTTCCGCTCTCTCAGTTGAACGTAATATCCTTCTCAGTTCGAAAAACGGTGCGGAGGGAGTTTACAGAGCTCCCTTCCTCTCCGCCATCTTGGCTCCACCCCTGGGGCTGGTATTTTTTTTAAGTGAGCTTAATTCACCATGCTATTCAATTCTTTGCTGTTTTATTTAACTAGTTGGTATTATTGAAAAGCAAGAAAGATGTGTGACTGCACACTTAACTGACTTATTCTCAAATTGTTCTTACACTGAAAATTAAATGCCTTTTTTTCCTGCATTATAGCAATTTTATTTACTTTATTTACTTATTTACTATTTACTTATTTGCTTTTTGCTATCAGCATCCTATTTACCATTATTATTTTAATACCTGGAACTGAAAACAGTTATTTCAGTGTCCAGAAAAAAATTCCTATTATGAATGATCTCTTAACTTTTAACAATGCCAAGCATTATACTTTTAACTGAAAACAAACATTATTCAGAGGTTTGTCTATGAATTGTTAATGTTTTTTGAAAAAATCAACTTTAGTAAATGGTCATTAATTTTGTTGAATTTTTACCTTAATATATTTATTTATTTTCAATATGATTTTTCCCATTATTACTTTCAATATAGTACATATTATGCTATGTGTATAAAATCATGTAATTACCATTCTAGTGAAAACTTGGTATTTACTTCTATTGTATATAAATTCACTCATCATCTCACATTAATTGAATTTTAACACCATGCTGGAGACAGAAGTGATACAGTTAGTCACACTGTCACAACACAAACCAATCAAAATTATTGAAGATTGGAAATTTTGAGGAAATAAGAACTGATAAATATCTGCAAATATCAGATGAAAAAGAACAATTTATTGAGGAAAAAGACCCTGAGACTATGAGGAAAAAGAGTATCAGAGTATGAGTATTTCTTTAATCACTAAATAAAGAAAACATTTGAAAGAATGAAACAAAAAAAGTCCAGTTTCTATGCCATCAGGTCTTAATATATTTAATGAAAATTAAACTTTCCAGTATCCACCCTTTCATGTTCCATAATTCTGCCTTATGTCCTTGTTTTCACTGCTATTGTCACAAGTGCATTGACATAATCTTCTTAACAGTAGGCATCATTTTGTTTGTTTTTGTGACCTCCATTGTTATAAAGGAGTATGATGCCCACTAGGGGTCAAATAATTACTGAATTTAATTGGAAGATTTGACTTTTGTGTATCCTAAACATGTGGAGACATAATGGAAAGTTAGTAGGTCAACATTTACAGTGCTTTGCATCAGGCATCAGCAAAACTACAGCCTACAAGTCAAAAACAATGGCTGGTTTTTATTTTCATTAGTTTACAGGTTAACGATGGTTTTATAATTTTGAATGACTAGGAAAAAGCTTAAAAAGGAAGAAATATATTTTGTAACATGTGAAAATTATATAGAATTTAAATTTCAATGTCCCCAAATTTACTGAACATGGCACATTTAACCCTTTATTACTGTCTGTAGCTTCTTGGGGGCTGTCACAGCTGAACAGAACTGTTGTGACAGACTCTAAAGCTTGCAAAGCCAAAAATACTTACTCTCTGACTCTTTACAGGAAAAGTTTGCCACCTCTGCTTTACACTTTCATAGATCTTTATAATTACTACTACACCTTCACCATCTGTATCTTATTTGAGATTCGTAGAAATCCTATGAATTATGGCATATTCATCTCCAGTGTGCTACAAATAATAACAATCTGTATTTTACAAATGAGAAAACTAAAGCTTGTAGATTTTAAGGGGTACTGTCAGGATTTTTCATATAGTTCTTTGGACTTTAGGCTGGATAATTTCACACCACAATAGTGTCCTCTTCCATTAAACAATATTAGAGAATTCCAACTTTTATTTTATAAAAGTTCAATAAACTATACAATTCTGTAGAGAACTTCAATTACAGAAAACTATGACTCAGTATACAACTTCACTAATACAAGTAAAAATCTCCCAATTATTTTATGATAGCCTATTTAAAAGTTGATTGAAATCAGAACATTTAAGGGGCAGCTGGGTGGCTTAGACAGTTAAGCATCTGACTTATTTTGGCTCAGGTCATGATCTCACAGTTCATGACTTTGAGCTCCACATTGGGATCCAAGCGGACAGTGTGGAGTCTGCTTGGGATTCTCTCTCTCTCTCTCTCGCTCGCTCGCTCGCTCGCTCTCCCTCTCTTGCTCATGCACACATGTCATCTCTCTCTTTCTCTCTCAAAATAAACAAATAAACTAAAAAAAGTCAGACACCTACATTTTCTGATTTTAAAATGAATTAATTTCTTGAAGCTAGATCATTCTGAAAATTTCCTGTTAGACCTATGAGTGCGAACATATGGTTTCTGTCCTTCTCTGCCTGACTTATTTCACTCAGCATGACACTCTCAAGGTCCATCCACTTTCCTACAAATGGCCCTATGTCATTCCCTCTCATTGCCATGTAGTACTCCATTGTGTATATATACCACATCTTCTTGATTTTGGGAGTGTTTGCTGTATAATTGGATTTAATGAAATGTTTAGAGGTACAGTAGGCATGACTTTGAGTAGATAATGAAAGAAAATGCAAAATGCTTATTGATTTATGATGTGGTTTCATCTTAGCTTGGGCAAACCATGCAGTATTTAATACACAGTAGCAGAATATTTACTATTGAAGCTTGAAAAGATGTGAGTTCTTTGTGTGCAAACTTTCATTTATGCATGTGAGAGGGTTATCATTTTTT
>NC_043705.1:61284976-61334835 GCF_006229205.1 Suricata suricatta | reverse complement strand
TTTTTTTTTTTACCAATTAACCTAAAAAAGAATAGAGATAGGAGTTGGTTTTTTTTAAATGTTTATTTACTTTTGAGAGAGAAAGAGAGAGAGAGAGAGAGCAAGTGGCAGAGGGGGAAGAGGGAGACAGAGAATCTGAAGCAGGCTCCATGGTCTGAGCTGTCAGCCTAGGGCTTGAACTCAGGAACTGCAACACCATGACCTGAGCCAAAGTCAGACACTTAACTGGTTGAGCCACCCAGGCACCCCTAGAGATAGGAGTTTTTAAAGACAAGAACCAATGCCACTGTTTCCTGGAGGAGGGGATATAAAGTTAAGCTCTTCTGGCAAGTGATAAAGGAAAAAAGAAATATGGTCAATAAGAGGTCTAAATTATGGTGAAAAAAAAACATGACTGAGGAATAGGATTCTGATTTATTATGATCAGAGCCAAATAAGAAATGTTTTCAGCTACAAAACAAACAAACCAAAAAAACAAAGTAAAACATCAAAAATAGCAAACAAACCTCAAGGCTAATTGATAAATAAATGCATAGTTTAGAAGAGAAAAATAAATAGAAAGAAGAAAGAATAAGAGCACATAATCCAAGGCATTTTAAAAAGTTTAAAGTGTGGTTATCATATTTTCTTGAATTAATAACCTTTTAGATGAAGAAAGAATAAACTTTATAAAATATGATCAACTGCAAAAGAAGATAGTTGACATTATATCCCATGCCATTTTTAAAGAAAAATAAAGAAAGAAAGACTAAGATAACTAGATATCAGTCTTGGAACCATATATAGGATTATATAGCTCCACATTTATTAATTGATATAGTGATGAGTTCAGAGAAAAGTTATCTCATTACCTTGGTCTCAAATGCAAAATTTTGCCAGAATTTTCACAATGGCCTCTTTGTATGTATAGAATTGTTAAGTTACATATGCCTTTGTAATAGAGTAAAGGGACAAAAATATCAATCACTTCTTTGTCTTTAGTCCAAACATCACTACAGCTAGTGGTCCTCCCATGCCAATATTTGTTTAAACAACTAAATTTACTGTTCATTAGTTTAAATGCTATTTATTAGTTTGCCACATAAGGGTAACACAGAACTTCTTCAAAATATATTGTTTTGAGGGATGTCTAGGTGGCTCAGTTGGATGAACAACCAACTCTTGGCTTCAGCTCAGGTTATGATCTCACAGGGACTCAAGTCTTGCTCTCAGGGTCCTGATTTTGAGCCCCCACATTGGGCTCTCTGCTCACAGTGCAGACCCTGCTTCTGATCCTCTGTCTCCCTTTCTCTGCTCGTGCTCATGTGCGTGCTTTCTCTCTCTCTCCCAAAACTAAATGTTAAAAAAATATATATTATATTTTAATAAAGTAAAACATCTGGCGATTTTTTATGGGGGAGAATTTGATTTTTGAAAGGACACTGCATCATGATGTTTTATTTTCTCATTTTCCATTTATTTGTATTGTTTCTACTTTTTGGGTTTGACTTCTTGACCTTGAACTGTGTACCACTATCAGTAACTATATATCTAATTAGTTATATATAATTATATAAGCAATAGATCTTATTTTAGACAGTTTTAAGAACAAAGGAATTCACTAAAAGTTAATTAGATCTAATGATGAGAAATATCCCGGGTCATCAGAGTTAGGCTTGTTAGCTATCCAGCCAGAAACGAAGTGAGGCACTCTAGTGAAGACGATACTGCACCTGCCCACTATGTCCAGATATGAAGCTCATGCTGGTGATACTGGATAAGGGACACCAGCCTGCCTACAACTGCTGCTTTCTTCTCATAACAGTGGGAATAACTGGCTGTATCACATGTTTAAAACTTAGATAAAAAATCATTAGGAAAAGGAGATTCAGGCATCTCCTATAGGAAATTAATTTAAAATAAGAGTATTCAAATGTAGTTGGGTAGCCAAAAACCATGCAAAAGGCCATTACTTAATATTAAAGGGACAATAATTAATTAGAAAAAACAATTCTTATGTATGCCTTTGTACACTTCCTCTGACAAAATATATTTTAGTTGATTTGTTCATTCATCAAACATTTATTGTATGCCATATTCTCTGCATTATTCTCGGTAGGTTGGGACATAGTTCTTGCTCTGAAGGATTTAACAATTTAGTAGAAGTGATAAATAAATTAAAGACATTAATTTATGTGCATTGCAATAGATTATAGTGGAAGAAGATATTATTTCTGGTGCATGGAGGGTTTCCAATAGATCAGGAAAAATTTCCTATAGCAGGTAGCATTGGAAAGAAGTGGGAGAAGAGATGAATTCTGAGAAGGATCTGCAAAACAAACAAAAAAAAAGGGCTTCCAAGAGGAAATAACTAGATCATCACTGAGGCAAGTAGAATCAGGACATGTTCATAAATGAGCAAGTTTTGAGATAGTAAAATAGACATAAAACATAATAAACGTGAAATCACATGATTTTTGATTTTATGATTTTTAATATTTATTTTTATTTTAAATGATTTACAAGTACGTCATTCTCCTAAACAAAACTTTGCATTGTGCATTATTTACTTTGTTAGCTGCTTTTAGATTTGTTCCTGGTATGCATTATTAATTTTGAACTACTACTTTAATCACATCTAATGTATTATAATACCTCAGCCAAAATTTCTAAAGTTTATTTCCAATAGAATAAGGGCTATATTCTCAACTTTTAAATAAGAAATATTCACATTTTGTCTTAAAAAATGTAAGAGATTGTTATGGATCTTCAATGTATGAAAACTTTTAAAACTCTATTTCAGGAAATGAATAATAAAGGCCATTAAATATGCTTTTTAAAGGTGAGAGGGAGACCAAGAACTGATCATCATTTCATGAAGGCTGGGACTGCTTCTGCTCAGGGAGTTCATGGGACAAATGTTGGCTTTTCAAGTACTTACCTTTAAATACAAGAATAGGAGGCTTTGCAATTGCATATGCTATATTGGCAATACTATATAACAAAATAGTCTGCAGACAATTAGAAATTTCTTGAATGAACAACCCAAAAATTGACCCACAAGTCAACTAATCTTTAACAAAGCAAGAAAGAATATCTGTTGGAAAAAAGACAGTCTCTTTAGCAAATTGTGCTGGGAAAACTGGATAGAAGAATGAAGCTGGACCACTTTCTTACACGATACACAAAAATAAATTTAGAATGGATGAAAGACCTAAATTTAAGACAGAAAACCATCAAAATCCTACAGGAGAATACAGGTAAGAATCTCTTTGATCTCAGCTAAAGCAACTAGACACATCTCTGGAGGCAAGGCAAACAAAAGCAATATGAACTATTGGGACCTCTTCATGATTAAAATTCTTCTGCACAGCAAAGGAAACAATCAACAAAACTAAAAGGCAACCTATAGAATGGGAGAAGATATTTGCAAATGACAACAAATAAAGGCTTAGTACCCAAAATCTATAAAGAACTTATCAAACTCAACACTCAAAAAACAAATAATCAAGTGAAGAAATAAGCAGAAGATATGAATAGATACTTTTCAAAGAAGACATCCAGATGTCTAACAAACAATGAAAAGATGCTCAACATCACTCATCCTCAGGGAAATATAAATCAAAACCACAATGAGATATCATATCCAACTTGTCAAAATGGCTAAAATTTACTACTCAGGCAACAACATGTTGAAGAGGATGTGGGGGCAAAGGGGACTATTTTACAATCTTGGTGGGAATGCAAACTGGGGCAGCCACTCTAGAAAACAATATGGAGGCTCCTCAAAAAGTTAAAGATAGAACTACCCTACCACCCAGCAAATGTACTACTAGGTATTTATCCAAAGGATACAAGAGTGCTTTTTTGAGGAAGCACATGCACCCCAATGTTTATAGAAGCACTATCCACAATAGCCAAATTTTGGAAATAGCCCAAATATCCATTGACTGATGTGGTACATACATACTACTCTACCACCCAGCAAAGGAGAATACTACTTTGCAATGGAAAAGAAAGAAATCTTTCCATTTGCAAAGATGTGTTATGTTAAGCAAAATAAGTCAGGCAGAGGAAGACAAATAGCCTATGATTCCACGTATATGTGGATCTTAAGAAACAAAACAGATGAACATAAGGGAGAGAAGGAAAAACAAGAAAACAGAGAGGGACGCAAACCATAAAAGACTCTTAAACAGAGAACAAATTGAGGGTTGCTGGAGAGGAAGTAGGTGGTGGGATGGGCTAAATTAGTGATGGGCATTAAGGGGGACCTTTGTTGGGATTAGTACTGGGTATTATATGTAAGTGAAGAATTGATGCGTTCTCCTACTCAAAGACTACACTGTATGTTAACTAACTTGAATTTAAATAAATAGACTAAAAAATAAAAAATAAAATGGTGAATCTTATGGTATATGAAGTATATATCAATAAATCTATTTTTTAATAAAAACGTTAATGACCACTTTTTATGTTCTAGGTACTAATCTAGGCAATAATATTATATATAAGAATATTAATAAGAATTAATAGGTCATAGTTCCTGCACTTGATAAAACTGTTTCTAAATACACGATTCATGATATTTGAATGTATAATCTTTATTTATTTCATTCAATAAAAACAAATTTAATCTCTAGTCAATAGCAATATCTCAGTGGTCACAAATTAAAGCCCAAAATATGCAACTATAATAAAAAACTTATTAGTGTTTGTCTCATTATTTGGGCATTAAAAATGACTTCAATTTAAAAAAGAGAAATTTCTTGACTGAAGAAAGGTATTCTGTTCATATAATTTTGAGATAATCTCTTGAAAAAAAATTAGGAAAATAACATCTGGCCATCAAGCAGAAGACAGAGTATCCAATCCAGCTGCCAACACTGCTGGGTTGGGATATTGCTTTGGTCACACCTTAGTATTTATTTATATATTTATATAAATATTAAGGTTTAAATAATATTAAAATTATAAAAATATTATGAACATACATATATAAAGATATATATATGTGTGCCCTAACAGACTTATATACTATGCACACATATATATGACTGTAAAATCTAAATGATATGATCATTTTCTTTTTTTAATGTTTATTTATTTTTGAGAGAGAGACAGAGAGAGAGAGACAAAACCTGAGTGGAGGAGGGGCAGAGAGAGGGAGACAGAATCCAAAGCAGACCCAGGCTCTGAGCTGTCAGCACAGTGTGCAAGTTGGGGCTCAAACTCACGAACCGGAAGATCATGACCTGAGCTGAAGTTGGATGGTTAACTGACAGAGCTACCCAGGAACCTTTGATATTATCATTTTCTAAAATTTAAAAATTACAGTCAAGTCATAGCACCAATACTTTTTTTTCTTAGTCCTATATATTTGGTAGTTATAGACAACTGTTAGGTGAAGAAAATCGGAAAACGTTTTAAAAACAAAAAACGAAATTTACTTTCAGATAACAAAACCTTTTATTATCTTATTATTTAATGGAAATAATTTATAATTAATTAGAAAAATAAGATAATAACATAATACAGAGAATTGTTAGAAGAAAAGAGATCACTAATAATCCCGCCAGTTCATGTTAAGTATTATGAAAAGCTTGCCAGTCTTTGTTAACTCTAACATGCAGTTATATATATGCTTAACAATATGAAGTTATGGGAAATATACTTTCTAAATCAGTTCCTCATGTATTAGATATATAAGTATGTGTTTACAGATACACACAAATTTTAATGTATATATCTATATACACACAAACATATATGCACACACATAAGTATTTGATAATGAAACACTTCTCAGGTAATGTCATCAGAAACTATGAAAATCCACTTCTCCAAAGTATCAATAAGAAAACTGAAAAAAAAATTGTCAAATTCAACTTCTTCAGAACTCTTGGAATTAACCAAAGGCTTGCAATGATTCAAAGAAAACACCTTAATCTTTGTAAGAACAGCAAGCTTAGTACTGTTCTAACTTGCCCTCTTCTGTCCTCCCCTGAGCCCAATAGTTTCCTTGCGAAACAACAATCTTGAAACCACAGTAGCTGGAAAAACAGAGGCCTATTAGTCACTGTCGGGGCCAAAATAGATTTGGAAGTCCAAAAGCGCCATCCTCAGATTTTTTTTTGTATTATTATTTTTTCTATCTGACAGTCCCCATGAATATTCATTGTCAGGGCTTATTTTTACATTTCCTGATTCAGAGTGTACTCAGTGTGAACTTCTCCAACTCCAAGGCATATGTTGAAATAATTTGTTAAACATTTAAAATTGCAAATACTTAATATATCAGCTGCCTGCAGCAACACTAATTGGGGAAAACAAGAAGTTGACCCAAAATTTAAAAGGGAAATCTAGAGAAACGAAATGAGCATAGGAAGTACTAGAGCAATGAAAGCATACAACAACACAAAAACAGAGCCCTTAGTTGGAGGGTGGAAGACTTGTTGGATTAAGGTATCTAAGAAAATCTCTGTCCTATCATAAGCTGACCACTAAGCTAACTGAAGACTTCGGTGGCTGCACGTACCAAAGAATATGCTTCAAATAATTAATTTCAGACATAACTGAAAGGTGACAGCAACAAAGAGAAAAAAATTAACACACCCTAGAGAGAAGACAGAATCTGATTTTCAGTGTTGCAAATTGTATTATTTAAAATTTAAATAACAAAAAAGGGTATTTAAATATGGGAATGTATTTTTCCTGTATATGGCTCATATACAGGAAAAGAGAGAGAGAGAGAGGAACAAAACAGTTGGGATAGACTATCTCTGGGAGGGTCCTGATGCTGGGCTTATTAGGCAAAGACTTCAAATCACCTACTATCTGTGTTCTGAACTGAAGGAAACCATGTGTAAAGAATTCAAGGAAAGTATTAAAAGAATGTATCTCAAATAAAATTATTAAATAGATGGAAATTTTACAATAAGCAATAATTCAGTGAACCCAAAGTCAATAGAAAAAATAACTGAAAAGAAAAAAATCACAAAGGGGAAGCATATTTGAACTGGCAGATAAGGGATAAGCAACCTTAAAGATACATTGTTCAGCCCAAATGACAGAATGAAAGAAAGAAAGGAATCAAGAGTAAAAAAGCAAAAGAAACCTGTGGGACAACATCAAGCACACTAGCATCTACGTAATGAGAATCCAAAAGGAAAGGAAACAGAAAGAAGCAGAAAGAACATGTTAGGAAATTATAGCCTCAGTAATTTTAAAATATTAAAATAATACAAAGTATGTTTTCAGAATGCAATGGGATGAAATTAGATATCAATAACAGTAGGAAAAGTGGGATATTCACAAATTTAAAAAGACTATATTAAGTAGACAATAAGTCAAAGAAATCACATGTGAATTTAGAAGTGGCTAAAACAGTGCTTGAAGAACTGTAAGACAATGCTATGACAAACTGTATGTGAACAAACACATAACCTAGATGGAATGGACGTATGCCTAAAAAAGACACAAGCTATTAAAAACACTTTCGATAGAGTATATACCTAGAAATTTAATCCCTGGTCATAGAAAATACTTTAACTTCAACCTAAGTTTTATGTATTCCCATCCAGTCTGTACTGTTTGAGAGGTCCCAATTGCTCTAGGTCCTCAATAAAACTTAATACTTAATTGTTTGGCTTGTGAAAAGTAATATGTATATTCGTCATTTATGTCAAACATCTCTTTCAGGGTGTTATCAATTTTTTTAGACATTGTTATCTCACTCAGTTGTTTGCAGTTTTCATAAAGTATTTGAAGTGAGTAATTTTCTGCCTAAATGTGTTCTAAATATCATCTTCCCCTTTTTTATATGGTAAGTAAATATATTTCATGTTTTAATGGGGACATTTCATGAACAAATATTTTATATTAATAAGGTCTAACGTGACTCTTTTTTCCCTGTTAATTTCCTAGTTTAAAAATATCTCCCTCCACTGAGTACATGGTGATACTCTTTTAGGTTTTGTTTTGATATCTTCATTGTTTTATCTTTCCACATAATTAACTTGTGAGTTTCATGTAAGAGAAAAAATAAGCAGTCAATTAAAGTTTTGTTTTGTTTTGTTTTCCCATAGGCACAGCCAATTTCTAACACAGTTGAAAAGATTGTCCTTTCCCTTCTTAGGCATGCCAACTTTGTTATAAATCAAGTGTCCATATAAACATGTCCGTTTCTGGGCTTTCTCTCTCATCGGAGCATTTGCATATTTATCTGTCCTTGTGCTAATAATACACTCCTTTAATTACTAAAGTTTTGTAATGAGTATTGTTAGTATGTAGAACAGGTTTCTCTATCAATATTCACACATACAAGTAGAATTTTAATTAGAATACTTTTACTTTTAAAAATTTTTTACTGTCTTTATTTATTTTTGAGATAGAGAGAGAGTGTGTGAGCAGGGGAGGCTCAGAGATAGGAGTCACAGGCTTCAGGTTCTGAACTAGCTGAGAGCACAGAGCCCACGGGGCTCGAACCCAGGAACTGTGAGATCATGACCTGAGCCGAAGTCGGACGCTTAACCTACTGAGCCACCCAGGCGCCCCAAGAATACTTTTAATCAATGCAAAAATTGAAGAGAATTGACAAGTTGCCAATACAGAGTCATACAATTCATGAAGTTATGTATTCTCATTTATTTAGTTCTTCATGTGCTTCAGTAAAGTTTTATTGCTTTTTATTTATTCCACCGTACTGTATATTTTGACATCATTCTGGTTTTCTTTAAAATAATATTTCCTGGGATGCCCGGGTGGCTCAGTTGGTTCAGCAACTGACTCTTGCTTTGTGATATCATGGTTTGTGGTTTCAAGCCCCACACTGGGCTCT
Organism: Suricata suricatta; assembly: GCF_006229205.1. Lineage (NCBI taxonomy): Eukaryota > Metazoa > Chordata > Mammalia > Carnivora > Herpestidae > Suricata > Suricata suricatta. The sequence continues at coordinate 61,326,017 of NC_043705.1, read as the reverse complement.
GCACTGGCTGTGTGGAGGCTGCTTTGGCATTCTCTCTCTCTCTCTCTCTCTCTCTCTCTCTCTCTCCCACATGTATGCTTTCTCCCTCAAAATAGATGAACTTAAAAAAATTTTCTAATTGTTGTTTTGATAGGAAATAGAATTAATTATATATATCAATTTTTGTGTGTAGCCATATTAATTCTCTAAGTCTATACCAAGATGCCTTTGGAATTTCTATATAACCTCTATTTCTACCTAAAAATAATGCCATTTTTCTTTGCTTTTTCTAAATCACATAATGAGAGTTGATTTCCTGCTTTTTAAACCATATAGATGTTACTTCATTTTTTCCTTAATGCACTATTTAGCAACTCTTTACAAAGATTTATAGAACAGCGGGCCATGATCATTTCTGTATCTTTCCCCATGAAAAAGAAAAGCTGTTCACATTTAAAGTTTAAATATGAGTAACATTACATATAATATTTGCTATAACTTCTAAATACAAAACCACATTTTTAGAGGTGTTATCATAGGTATTAATCTTTGTCAAATGCTTTTCCTATCAATATGATGATGCAAATGCTCCCCTTTAATCTGTTAATATGGGGAATTATATTAATTAGTTGTGTAGAATTAAATCAATATCTTATTTCTGATATATTTAAGCCATGGTATAATATCTTCATATATTTATTTTTAGATATATCTGCATATATAAATAATATGCACTAGATCTATAGATCTATATCTATATCTATTTATATATGCATATTTATAGGATTATATATAATCCTAAACACAAATTTTCTTATTTGTGTTTAAGATTTTTGCACCTGTGTTTACTAAGAAGTTTCACTGCTTCTTTCTTTATTTCTCATATTGACCTTGTTTGCAGTTTGGTATCAAGATTATCTTAGAGAACTGAATGATGTTGGAGTTGGTTTTATTCTCTTAAAATATTTTCTATCCAGGGTGCCTAAGTGGCCCAGTTAGTTAAGCATCTGATTTTTGCTCAGGTCGTGATCTGGTTTGTAAGCTCAAACCTCACTTCATGCTCCACACTGGCAATTCAGAGCCTGTGTGGGAGTCTCTCTTTGCCTACCTCTCTCTCTTCCTCTCTCTCTACCCCTCATGGGATTCTCTCTCTCTACCTGTCTCTCTCCTTCTCTCTACTCCTCATTCACTTGCTCTCTTTCTCAAAAATATATAAACAAACAAACAAACAAACATTTTGGTTTTTCTCCAAATAATTTTCTGCCATTTCTAGCTCTATCATCTTTCTGGGGTTCTTCTTACATGTATATTAGACAGTTTGTTATTATTCTGTAGCTTATAAATATTTAATTCTGCTTTTGTTTTGTTTCTACCTTTTCTTCTTGATATTTCAGTTAGGGTCTTTTATTGAGCCTACTGAGGGACTTATTCACCTGTAATAACATGACTTTTATTTCTATTACTTCCATTTAACTTTTTAAAGAGATTTCATTGATGAAAGGAAAAGTAAAGATTGGCCTTGTACATTTTGATGTTTCAGAAAATAAAGAAGTATTCAAAGAAGATAATACACATCAAAATGAAATGGATGCCTGATTTAACCCTGGGAATTTAAACTTTCAAATTAAATGATTACAATAGATTATGCTTCATTGAATAAAACAGAAATCCATGGGTACATCCTTATATCAAAAAATATAAAAAAGGTTAATGGAAAACTGGAAATTTACATAGTTTCAGGTTACCTTCTCATAAGTATTAAGTTCAAAAAAAAAATAAGAGCATAACTTTACATGGCACAGGTTGTAGATATAACCTTAACTAAGATCAAAGTAAACATCACTAGTAAAGGGACACTGAAATTTTATACTATGTGATAGGATACAATGAGAACATAGCAGCACTATTGTTATTTAATTTTATTATTTGTGTTACTATTGTTATATTATTGCCTGCCTTAGTATATATGGGCTTCTGTAAGAGAGTACCATAGATTAGGTGGCTGAAACAACAAATATTTATTTCTATACCTCTCAAGGCTGTAAGTCTGAGGTCAGGGTGAACATGGTCAGGTTCATGCTGAGTCTTTTTCCTGGTTTTATCTTCCCATGGCTTCCCGGGTGTTTACAGACAGGGGTAGAGAGAGAGGAGGGGAAAGAGGGAAGAGAGAGAAATTGAGAGATTTAGATCTCCTGTGTCTCTTCCCCTTTTCATAAGGACATTAATCCTGTCATGAGGATCCCGTTGTCATGACCTAATCCAGGTCTATTTATCTTCCAAGACCCCATCTTTAGGTGCCATGCACTGAGGATAAGAGTTTCACATAGGAATTTGAGGAAGACATTGACATTTGGTCCATAGCATTGCCAAAGATATGTAGTCATATTTAATTATAAGAAAAAATCTGAGAAAAACTAAAACACTGGACCCATAGTGTTTCCCAAATTAAGAAACATTCTCCAAAAACCAAACCAAAACAAAACATATGAACCAGGATAATAAATTATTTTGTCCTAAACTTTTAGATTTTGGTGGAAAGTGATTGATTATGTAACAATAGCTAATTGATATGACACCATTTATTTTAAAAACTCTTGCAATGCAGGCATCAAAAAAACAAAACAAAACAAAAGAGATTCAGATTTTCTGAATCACTAGATTTACAGATTACCCAAGTCACTAGAGTCAAATTCTCAGGATCTTTTTAGATTGAAAGAAATCAGACACATAATTAAAGGCAATATATGGTTCATTCTGAACATTTTGCAATACAGAAGGTAATTGAGAGAGTTTACAAAGCTTGAATGAAGCCTATCATGTGGTAATAATGTGTCAATGTCAATATCTTGATTCTAATAATTATATTGACAATGTTAGAAAATGCCTTTGTAAGGATATACAGCCACAAACTATTCAGAGGTGATGGAACATTGTGTCGGCACATACTCTCAACAAATATAAGGGGATGGCAGAATTGAACTTCATTAGTAACTTTTCTCTAAATTTATGAATACTTCCAAACATTTAAATATGTGTTGAATGTGCATATACATGCTAATCATTCAAAGTGGTGACTGACTACTGATTACTCCTTCATTATTAAACCCACTCTCCCATATTCTACTTGTGATTCATAGGATGGGACTTTGTAAACCTGTCTGCTTTGCAATTTGACTCCAGTAATGGGCAATAGAAGGAATCTGTGGGCCAGGAAGAGGAGGAAGGGACTATTCTTTTATATGTACATCCTGTGACCTTATATGCACATCCTGCAGCCTTTCTGCTTACAGTCCTTTAAATGTAAATGGAGCCCCCCTTTCCACTATGGCAGAAGCAGATCCCATTTGTAGCCAAATTACCCATATCCAACAGGTATACATCCAGAGACCACAGTACTACCTTGGCCTTTTCTCCTCAGATGTCTGAGTTTCAGCTCTGCAGGGGCATTCATCCTACCTTCTAAGTTTTAATAATTCCAACTTCCTCCTTTTGTTTTCCACCGCCTTTGGGTCGGAAGTTGCTGCACAGTATGTTAGATTTTTCTCTATACCTCTCTCTGTCTCTGTGTGTCTGTCTCTCTCTTACCAATATAGTCACCTGAAATGACTTTATACCATTTCAGTCACCTAGTTAATGGCATTATATCTGCTTAACATTTTTTAAACTGACTCTGTTAAAATCAGGATTGTGTAATCTTGTTTCAGTTTTCAACTGTTAGATACTATAATAGGATTATTTTAAACAATGCCAAGAAAGATTCATAATTATAAATTGTGACTGAATGTGACACATCTTCAACATCAAATTTACTGTTTCCTTTATCATTGCTCCATGTCAACAAAGTGCTTGGAAGAACAGCCAACATTTTATGGTTAAGACTTTTGAAAAATGATTAACTTTAATCTTTAACATTTCTGCTGACAATAAATGTCACAGAGGATAAGTATAAAAACAAAGAGATAAAACAACCTTCTAACAAAGTTAAATTAGGAGAAATATTGTGTATGTTTATCTTTTAAAGATTCCATTAATGCACAATACACAATACACAGTGCAAGAGTCATTATTTGACAAACTGTCCTTCACTAACCTCCTGAAGGCATCACACACACACACACACACACACACACACACACACACACACACAGAGGCAGTCATATTACTTTATCCTGACCAAGAGCAGATCTTTGAATTTTAATCTTGGTGAAAGCAAAGGAGAGAGTTTGAAAATATGAATGGTGAAACAGAAATTAAAAGTACTTAATAAATAAAAAGCTATGCCTGGCAAAAATTATTAGAACTAATGTTAAGGTAGAATTGATTTTTAGAACCCATTATTTCTATAAAAGAAGAATATGAATTAAGTATCAACCTTTCAAAAATACATGCTATCCAAAATAAAGTGTCATAGTCAGACCACTTAGGGGAAAAAAAGCAGGCTTGAGGATGAAAAATAACAGCAAGTTATGTAAAATGAACTTGTCTAAGAGAGAAATAACACAAATGAATATATTTTAATTATGATGAAATATTCTGCCAATTAAATTTAATTATTAAAGTAAGTTTTCTGTCAGTGGGTTTTTCTATTATATGCAGCCAGTTTGGGTATCCTTGTAAGACATATACATGCTATCGTTAAATAAATATGGCTGATCAACTAAAATTATAATTTTTGATATATAATTGACACATGATACTGTTTAAGTTTAAATGTACAATGTTTTGACTTCATACATTCACATAATACAATATGATTATCACAGTAGTATTAAGTAACACCTCTATCAGGTCATATAATTGTCATTTTCTTTCTGTGTTGAGAACAATTAAGATCTTGTCTCTTAGCAACTTTGAAATTTATAATACAGCACTGTTGCCTATAATCATTATACCATGCATTAGATCTCTAGGACTTATTTGACTACGAGGTATGCATATAAACCTTTAAATAGCATCTTTCCAATTTCTCCATTCTTCGGCTTTGGTAACCACCTCTTTATTTTTTTAAGATGGGCTTTTTTAGGCATCACATATAAATTATATCAACAGTATTTGTCTTTCCCTATCTGACTTATCTCATCTGCCATAATTTCATCAAGGTCCTTTCGCTAATGTTGCAAATGGCAAGATTTCTTTTCTTCCTTTTTCTTCTTCTTCTTCTTCTTCTTCTTCTTCTTCTTCTTCTTCTCCTTCTTCTTCCTCTTCTTTTTAATTTGTTTATTTTGAGAGAGACAGAGATAGCATGAGCCGGGGAGGGGCAGTGAGAGAGGGAGAGAGGGAGTCTCCCAAGCAGGCTCCCACAGCCAATACACAGAGCCCATCATAGGGCTTGAACTCACGAAACCATGAGATCATGACCTAACCCAAAATCAACAGTAGGACACTCAATCGACTGAGCCACCCATACATCCCTAGGTTTCCTTCTTTCTCATGGCTGAATATTATTTGATTGCTTATGTGTTACAATCTGTCCATTTGTCCACTAATGGACTTAGATTATTTTCATATCTTGACTGTTGTTAATAATACTGCAATGAATATGAGAGTGCAGCTATCACCTTGATATTCTTTTTTTTTTTAATTAGAGCAGTTGCTGGATCATATAGTAGTTCTGTTTTTAACTTTTTAAGGAGTCTTCATACTATTTTTCATAATGGCTGAATCAATTTACATTACTACCTTCAGTTCAGAAGGGTTGCATATGACATGGCTATAGCTAATCTCCTATACAATAATGAAAGAGTGAAAATTTTTCCCCCAAGCTCAGGAAAAACACAAGAATATCCTCTTTCATCATTCTTACTCAACATAGTACTGTTTATATTAGCTAAAGAAATTAGTCAAGACAAAAACTAAAAGACATTCAGATTGAAAAGGAAGAAGTAAAATTGTCATTATTTGCAGATGATGTGATCTTGTATATTGAAAATTTTTAAAAATCAAACAAAAAAACCTTCTTAGAACTAATCAACAATTCACAAAAATTGCAGAATATGAAGTCACCATACAAAAATCAGTGGTGTTACTATACATTAATAATAAAACATCTAAAAATAAAGAAAATGATAATGTTTGGATAGAAGAACTTTATTTCATACAGTTTGTCTTTTATTTCCTTAAAAATTTGTATGAGTCCTACATAAATAGTATGTGTGGAAAAATAATTTTCATATATTTTGAAACAGAATATGAGTTTTCTATATAAAATATTCACACGTTTAATGACAATAGTCATTCTTAACCTTACTAATAAATCTTACAATATGCCATCAGCATTCTTTCTTAAGAATTCTTTCTTGACATATATAATTTAAGAAAGAAATATAGTTAATTACATGCCAAAGGTTAATTATATATTGAGTAATAACTTGAGTAGCCTTGTTTTTGGATCATTAAATATATCCTGATTCAGCATGTATTAAAAAGCAATTAAGTTTATACTTGATTAATATATGTATGCCAAATATATATATTAGTGGATGTAATCACACATCTTTCTACAGTTATTTAATATTCACTAGTTATAGGCTACTGCTTATTTTTTTAAATAATTATTTATTTTGAGAGAGAGAGAGTGCATGAGCAGAGGAGGGGTAGAGAGAGAGGGAGAAAGAGAGGGGGAGAATCTCAGCAGGCCTGGTGCTTTCAGTGCAGGGCCTAATGTGGGGCTTGATCTCACAAAACTGGAGATCTTGACTTGAGCTGAAATCAAGAGTTGGACACTTAACCAACTGAGCCACCCAGACACCCCAGGCTACTGATTATTTTTAAATTTCCCTGGGTTTTTTACTTTAAAAATTTTTAATTGTGTTTTATTACATAGTCAGATTAAGGTAAAACTGTGATTGTTTATGAAAATTTGCTTTTATTTGTAAAATATGCTTATTTAGTAACTACTTATATCCTTGTAATTCTGCTGAAATTAAAGTAAACAAGGCAACACATCTATAAGAAAAATAATCCACTAAATCATTTGAACCAGAAAGATGATGTTATTTTGTATGGGCAGAATTAAATGGTGAATGCTTGTTATTTTTAGGATAAATGAGTAGTGACTCTTTTGCCTTGTTTTGTTTTGTTTCCTATTATGGGCACTTCATGGATAATATATTGCCTATTGCTGTTTTCTTCACTGTCTCCTAAGTTTCAAAACTTATCATTAACAGATTCTAGTTTCTTTGTGATTTCTTTCCTAGACTTCTGTTTTATATATCAAAGGTTCTAAAAATTACTGCTGCAATTATTTCCTTACAAAATTGAAATAGGGAGAATATAGATTAATTTTATAAGAATATAACTAAGTAGTTTTGATTTTATTACTATAGTTTGCTGTTTTGGTAAAGGAATCAAAAAACAACTCTGACTTGGTTTGAGTATAATTTTAAAATTTCATTGAGTACACATTGTGTCCCTTACTGTTACTGCTTGTATATTAAGGAAGAGTTCCAGAGCAGTATATACAATCTTTATCCTTATGAATATTATAATCCAGTTACATTAGCATGGCATATATGCTTATCTTAACTAAAGATCATATGTTCAGGGACATATATCAAAGGTAATCATATTCATGAATTAGGTAACTATTGAGGTCATTAAGAATGTAGAAACAATAAAGATAAGGATAAGAAATAATAAGGATTGATTTCCTGGATGTTTTCATGAAAGACTTGAACTCTAAGACTTATATGAAAAATTTAAAGGGCAGAAGATCTTGAGGCATTGGTTGGCAAATATTTTCTGTAAAGGAACTAATGATAAATACTTGAATTCTTGTGGCCAAATGATCTCTGTCATATCTATTGAATTAGGATGTTGTGGCACAAAAACTGCCATAGACAATATGTGAATTGTGGGATCTTTACTTCAATAAAACTTAATAAAAACAAATGAGGACCTGATCTGGCCATGAACCCCACTTTCTGACCCATGGTTTAGGGAATAGAACTTTTTGAATGTAACAGTATAACATAAAAGCCTAAATTTGAAAACAACAGAGTAATATGTAGCAAATTTTATCTGTTGGGTATTTAAATTCATGAAGGGATGCATACTTTTACATGAGTATGCTTTTGTGTATATGTATTGATTTCAGTATTGTAGTTTAGAAAAGACATAAGGACACTAAAGAAACAGCACTTTGTTGAATGATCCATTTTCTATATAGTTGAGAAAAGGTAACCTTTGCTATGTAAATTATTGATCCTTTAGAGTTTATACATTATTTATTTGAATAGTAAGATAATTAAAGAAAAGTAACTCTTGTCATCTATATAAAAATCTTATATTAAAATTATATTGAATCATTTCCCTGGTTTTTAAAAGAAAAGAGAGAGTGAGAGAGAGAGAGAGAAAGAGAGATAACTCTCACTCTCTTATAGCAAATTCCTTTAAGAGCCAAGCTTAGTCTCCTAGCTGATAAACTAAGAACTGCTCTGGTCCACTATAAAGAAATAATTCTCTTCCTAGAAGGTTTATTGTGAGGATTAAAGAGATAAGATATATAAAGAATCTAATGCAATGTCTGTCTACAGTTGATAATCCCTCAGGAAATTTTAGCTCTCTTCTTCCTTTTCAATCACATGGGGGAAAGATAGTCTACAGGCCAAGCACAAGGAAAAGTTGTTTGTTGTAACATAGTAAAAGCAGTAGTATGAACATTTTATTGCTATATAGAATAAAAGTGTTAATATTATATCTTGGCAAAAAGTGGGTATGTTCATAGCCCCATTATATGTCCATCACTTTTATTTTATTGTATTTTATTTATTTCACTTTATTTCTAGCAAAGATATTAGCAATAGTGTTGCATAGTTTACAGAAAAAAATAAACTGTTCTTCAATTTATCTACTGACAGTGTTGATAGCATATACTTTGGTCTTATAATCATAGCTAAGTTCTAAGTATTTTCAGTATGGATGGTATTAAAGTTAAAGACAAATTAACAATATTTACATCATTATAAGTGTGTGAACAATTTTCACAACACGACAAAGCAATCTGTCAAGAGATCTCTTTTTTTCAGATATAAAGATTCTATTACTTCTAAGCAGTTATTCTCTAAAATTTCCTCAGTTGGTCAAGTCAGGCTATAAATACTTGCTTCACAAATTAAGCATAAATTCCCAATAGGAGATCTTACTCTATTCCCACTCAGGGCTTTGATAAAACTTTTTTATTGCTTCTTTTTGTTAAAAAGAGACTCATATCTTCATCATTGGTACTATTCTTATCCTATTCATTTATTTATTCCAATTTTATTATTTTCATTGTGTTAGGAAAATGCATATTAAACTACAAAGTAATATAACTATCATTACTAGAATGTCTATAATTTAAAAAAAACAGACAAAATCAAATTTTAATGAAGAAGTAAAGAAATTGGAACTGTCAAATACAACTGATAGGAAAGGTAAATCAAAAGGTACACCATTTGGTGGTTTCTTAAAAAGAAAAACCCAAACTTCACAAGTAATCAAATAATTTCTCTCCTAGGTACTTCCCAAGGGAATTGAAATTTAATGTGTGTGAGAAAAGTCTCCTTAAAGATGTTTTAGTAGCTTTATATTTTATAAACATTATTATTTTATAACTCTTTCTAATGTAATTTTCTTTTAAATGTTTATTTTTGAGAGAGAGTGAGAGAGAGGAGAACAGGAGCAGGAGAGGAACAGAGAGCGAGGGGAACAGAGGATCCAAAGTGGGCTCCACACTAATCAAGGCAGATGCCAGGCCCAGACTCCTGGAACATAAGATCATGACCTGAGCCGATGTCAGACATGTAACTGACTGAGCCACCCAGGTGCCCCAATATAGTTTTGTAAAACCCGAAATGTCTTTATATTATATTATACAAGAATGCCAAAATTATGTATGAATTATATATTAATGTAACAATTACATGAGTTAAATTGATAAATTGAAAAATGGATAAAATCACTAGCAGAGCTGAACAATTTAGGACACTACACATCTGCTCACCATGATTCATGCCATTTATTGTAATATTAGACCTTACTTTAAAATACATAATGAACTGGTAGACAGATGCTGGTAACATGAAGGCAGTGGTATAGAGCATTCATTAAGTATATACCAATTCACCACACTTTGTGTAGGAGCAAAGTCCATAAGTAGTATCTAAATCCAATGTGCTTTCATGTTGACTTCTATTATAGAATCACAGGCTTCTATTATAAAATCACAGATGTCGAATATAATCCCACAGGAAAAAGTGTATTAACTATAAGAAATCATACAACTCATACATAACACACTTCCGAACTTCTGAATTCACATTTTTAACCCAGAGAGACTTCTAGGTACCCTCTTTGTAACAATTCCATGAAAGCTGACAGGAGAAAATGAGCAGTTGGACTTTTTTTCTTTTTTCTTTTTCTTAATTTAACATTAAGAACACATTGCCTGAGATTTCCTTTGTTTTTGCAGCAAGGCTTCAAGAACAAAGTCTACTAGTTAAAAAAAAAAGCAGAAGGATAATTCAAGGGGGAAAAAACACGAAGAAAATAAACCAGGAAGGCATGAAATAAAAGTTAAATACTCTAAAAAAGTCTTACTTTTGTGGGAAGACGTAAGAAAAACCTGACAAAGCTATATAACTTCCAAAAGATAGCTTGTGCATCTGCACTGAGTTTCTGTGCAAGTTGAGTTAATGTTATATTTAATTTAATGAACTAACTCTAGAGAAGATATTTAGTTAATATTTTTTCAAAAGAAGTTTTGTTTATATCTAAATATTTAATCCTTGTATCTAGGACAATTTCAAATATATGACTAAATATTTTATCAAAACTTTTAGAAGGGCAATTTGAATAATTATTAACGTGAGGCCTAATTTTAGTAGCATCTTGCTAAATGACATTTTTGCTAACATTTTAATAATATCTTACCAAATAGCTTATTTAGTAAAAAAAAAAAAAAATCTTCAACAGAACAAAACTAAGAGTATTATTTTCTCTATATCTATTTTATATGCCATTTGAGAAATGCCTTAGGGAGTGAGGTATTCCAGAAAAAGAATACAGAAACAAAACAACCCCTGACACTTTCCACATAATTGAATGTTATCTCTGAGTGCCAGTTGTTTATAATTAAAATGTGTTTGTGTGTGTGTGTGTGTGTGTGTGTGTGTGTGCATGCCTTCTATTAAAGTTATCCATTGAATACAAGTACTTTCCTCTTGAGAAGTCAAATAATAAAACAGTAAGGGATGTTATAATTTTTAAATGAGTATTTTAAAATTCCCATTGCTAAGAAGGAGAAGAGAAAAAATTCATTCCCCCAAAATATCACAGTGTTTTTCAGAAGTGGAAAGCATGATGGAACTTAGCAGAATGACAAATTGAAATCTAAATACCAGTGGGAGAGGATACTAGTGAAAAGCAAGACAACTCACACCACAAAAACCCAAGAATACTGGGAAATTATAGGTAGGAACCACCCAGTGGAATAGTTTAAAAAAAAAAAAAGAAGTTGAACTTCTAGTATTATTTTAGTCATGTAGCATTGTTGGACTGTATCAGTGTCTTGTATGTAGAAGCTGAATAAACTGAAAATCAAGGACATTAATGGATTCATCATAGAGCTGACTTTGAAGGAAAAACGATGACCTTGAAATCTGGAGATAAGGCTCACCCAGAGAATTACAGCCAAAATAAGTTTAGCTGGAATAGAATTCATTAGAGCTATAAAGGTAGAAATGCTTAAATAGTTATGTTCACAGAAGATGAATGTGGAGTAATGTGAGGAAGAGAAAATCCTGGAAGCTTCAGTGTTAGAGCTCCATATTTTCATGAGGTTTACCTCCAAGAACACCACCACATTATCGAGGAGATCTGTATAATGTTCTCACCAGCACCAGGGCAGAATAACCTTTGTGAGTTTCACCCAGAGCATTGTCCACAACAAAGACTGATTCTCTGGGGGAAAAGACATTCCCTGAGCATTATCTCAACATGAGGGAAGGGCATTCCTCTGACTGAAATCCCATCTTGCCTTCCTGTCCAACCTGTGAGTGGAGGATAACGCTAAAAACACTTGTGTATGTTACAGGCCAGGGACACAGACACACTAAAAGATGGAATTTAATAAGAGAATATAGAGTGCTTCCCCAACACACTCCTTCTCATCACCCAAAAGAGTTCCATTATAATTACAATGGATGACAGCTGAAAGACTTTGACACTAGGACTCTCTAAGCAGAAGTAAAAAGGGAAGTCTAAAGGTAAGAAGAGAGAAAAAACAAACAAAAAGGACATTAGAAGTTGAGAATTTAAAGTCTTCGTCATTTACAGCTATTGCAAACTTTAACTCAGCCCACTCCCAGCTATATTAACATAAATTTTCATTCCATAGGCCCATTTCCCTCAGTTTCTATTATCCTACACATCATGCTTGACTTTTGACAAAAACAGAAAATTATAAGGCATGCAAAAAAGCAAGGGGAAAAAGAAAGCATAAGAGATGAAGCAAGTGTCAGAACCAGATTCAGACATGGCATAGATTTTAGAATCATCAAATGGGAAATTTAAATAAGTATAATTAATATATTAAGTATTTCAATAGGGGAAAATAGTAAGCACTATGCAAAGAAGATGTTGGTAAGGTAAGCAGGGAGAGGAAATAATAAGAAAAAACTCCAAAGAAATTGTTAAATATTAAAACACATTCTAATAAGAATGCATAATACCTTTCATGGGTTCATTGGTGGACTGGAGCCAGTTAGGACAGAATTGGTGAGCTTTAAGATATGTCCAGAGAAACTTCACAAATTGAAAAGTAAAGGTAAAAATGAATATAAAAAGTATAATATAAGCTTAGAGTACCAAAATAAAAATGAAAGAGGAAATTAGCAGAAACACTTAAGTAATAATGGCCAAGAATTGTCCATAATAATAATATACCAAGCTATGGAATCAAGAATCTCAGAGAAACCACACGGGATATAAACAAACAAACAAAATCTACTTACAGAGAGTTCATATTCAAACTGCAGAAAAGGACAAAGAGAAGATCTTGAGAGAAACTAGAGGAAATAAAACAATTTATGTATGAAAGAAAACTATAAGGATTATAGTGGACCGTTCATCAGAAACCATGTAAGCAGGAAGAAAGTTTAGAGAAATATTTAGTGTATTGAAAGGAAAAAGACTAAAATTGTATATCTAGCAAAATTATCACTCAAAAGTAAGGAGAAATAAAGACTTTCTCAGAAAAGCAGAAATTAAGAGAATTAATTAACAGCAGACTGGCACTGCAAGATAAGTTATTGAGGGGAAAAATAAAATAATATAGATCAGATACCAGTATCTACAAAAAGAAAGGAGAATTGTTAGAGAAGGAATAAAAGAAGAAAAATAAAATTCATACTTTCCTCATTCTTGATCTAAAAATAGTTTGGTTTAAAGTAAGAATAATACAAATCTCTTAATAATTATAGATGTGGATGAATAATATAAACAGCAGCAAGGACGAAAGAGATGGGAGAGAAGAATCGTGCTCTGCTGTAATTTATCTGCATTACAACTGAAATAATACGATGTTGTTGATGGTAGATGTGGGTGTGTATTTCAGTCTCTTATGGCAGCAACTAAACCAACTTGCTGGAAGCCGTTTCTGAACTCATGAAGCTGAGAAAATCTCCTTGTGAGGTAAGGCGGGTTTGCAAGGCCTCCCATCGTCAGATGGCCTCCAATGTCTACTCCCCACTCAATTATTTTTGCTTGAATACCGACCCCCCATTGTTGACTGGTATCGGAAGTGACTTGTCCCCTTATGCTAAAAATATTCTAATTGTACCTTGTGAAGGAAATTATAGTACTTTCTTCTTTTGTGTTTATGAGAGCAAATATTACATTTCCTGAGAAACCTGTTTTTCTTTCCCTCAAGAAAACAGGCTATTTATTGGCCCCTGTTCACAAAGAACTAACTTTTGCCTTTTGCAATGCTAAAAACATTGCCTTGTATTTGAATGCTGAGGACACCTTCCTTCCCCATATGATAAGCATCTAAGTCACCTACATCAATCACTATTGATAAAGATTATGCAGGAGTCTTCCATCAATCTATGTTCTGGGAAATTTTACATACCAAGGAAATTGTCATCAGAAATAATTGTCTAAGGCAATTGCCACTTCTGTTTTGTACCCCATATATTTTTTCAATAAATAAAGCTAACTCTCCGATCAGAGCTGAGATGCCTGCCTGGAGAGCAAAGATGCCTGCCTGGTGACCAGAAAGAAACTCGTGTCTCTCTCATTCCCTCCCCCGTTTTGCTGACTCTCATCTCTCTTGTGCTGACACTATCATTCAGGGAACCCTGGACCTGCTGGAGCTAGACTCCAGCACCAACTAAAAACAAAAGTTAATTTATGTGCTACAAGAAGTAATAAAATGGAATAATATAAAATGTTCAATTAAAACCAATGAACACAGAAAAAGACAGAAAAGAAACAGAGAGGCAAAATGAATAGAAAGCAGCCACAAACGTAATAGATAACCCAAGTAAATCTATAATCACCTTACGTTTGAATGGTCAATTACATCAGTTAAAAGATGAGGATTTCAGTGTTAATAAAAAATGAGACACAACTATAATTTGTCTACCATAAACCCACTTTAAATATAAAAATTCAGGTAAAAAGTAAAGTGGTAGTGAATTATTACATGTCAATCAAGATTTTAAAAGAGTAAAATAATGGAAAATGATATGCCATGTTGATGTTAATTAGAAAACTGAAGTACTTGTATTAAATTCAAACAAAGCATACTTTAGAAAAGGGAAAATTATCAGGGATAAAGGGCAGTATTACGTGGTGGTAAAAATGTCAAATTTTAATAAATACCTACAGTTTAAGTCATAAAAAATACATTTTAACACTGAAAGAATTGCAAAAGAAATAGACAAACTAGATTTCAACTTTTTTTTCCAGTGATTTATTGATTAAAGAAGTATCAACAGGACAAAGCAGGGTAATATCAACAAACATGATCTAATTGTATCTTACACAGTATTTCACCCCAGAACAGTATAATACATTTTCCTTAAGCTCACAAGGAACAGCCACCCATAGACCAAATTGTGGACTATAAAACAGCTTAACAATTTTTTTAAATTAGAAGTCATACAAAGTATATTTTCAAACACAATAGGATTAAGCTAGCTATCAATCAATCAAAAGATAGATGAAAACTTTCCAAACATTTACAGATTAAATCATACACTTCTAAGTAATACATGGTTGAAAAGAAAGTCTTTACAAAACTTTTAAAACATATATATTGAACTTTCAATATATGTACTGAAGCAAATGAAAGTGAAAATACACCTTTGTAATATTTTGGGGATACAATGCTTTGGAGTTGCTTACAAGGGAATTTATAGTACTAAATGCATATATTTAGGAAAGAAGAAAGATGGAATAGTAATGAAATCCTTCCACCAGAGACCTCTAGAGAAAGAAAAGCAATTTAAGCCTAGATAAGTGGATAAGCAAATTGTGTTGTATCCACATAAATGAATACTATTCAGTGACTTAAAAAGTTGGCTCTTAAGCCAGGAAAAGATGAGGAAGAACTGAAATGCATATTACTAAGTGAAAGACACTATTTTGGGAAGACTACATACTATATGATTCCAACTGTATGACTTTCTAGAAAAATCAAAACTATAGAGATTGTAAAAAGATCAATGGTTGCGAGGAGTTAAGGGGAAGATAATGATGAATAGGTGGAGTTCAGGGGATAGTTAGAGCAGTGAACTTATTTTATATGATACTGTAATGGTGATACATGTCATTATATGTCAAAGTCCATAGAATGTACAACACAAAGAGTCAAGCCTAATGTAAAATATGGCCTTTGGCTAATAAAATGTAATAATATTGGTTTACCAAGTATAACAAATGTTATCAATGAGTTCATCATTGAGTAATCAACAAGTGTTAACAATTCTTACATCAGTTATAATAAATATATCACACAAATGTAAGATGTTAAAAACATAAGAGAAAGTATCTGTAGGTATGGAAACTACTTTCTATTCAATCATCTATGAACTTAAAACTGCTGTAAAAATAAATTATATATATACATATATATATTCTTAAAAAAATGTAAAGGCATGGAGAATTTCTGAATCAAACAATATAAAAGGACATGGAAAAACTATGGCCTTAAGCTTGAGAGCATATGTCATTTGCATAAACATTTCAGATGGCTGGGAAAGTGATCCAGGTCCTAAAAGAAGGTCCAGAATTGAACTCCTCAGGTTGTTAAGAATAAATAATTTGGCATGTCATTGGAAGGTTATTGGATCAGGGTGCCTGGGTGGGTCAGTTGCTTGAGTGTCAACTCTTGATTTTGATTCATGTCATGATCTCAGGGTTCATAAGTCCGAGCCTTCCATTGGGCTTTGCACTGTCAGCAGTAGTCACCGCGCCTGTTTAGGATTCTCTGTCTTCCTCTCTCTGCCCCTTCCCTGCTCTATGTTGCTCTTCTTTTCTCTCAGAAAATAAATAAGCTAAAAAATGTTTTTAAAGATTATCGGATCAAATGAAAAAATAGCACTTAATTATTATGACTATTGAATTTTGAAATTAGGAAGGATGAAATTTCACATTCACATTGACATCAAATGATCCTTCCTTCTCAATATTTACTTTGTGGTTGGCTGAGATAACTGTAAAAGGGTTGACATAAGCATGGAACATTTGTGTTAGATCTTGCACACATTTATAAAATGCATGAATTTCTAACTTCTTACTACTGTCTTGTTGACATCTTTTTGGTTTTTTATTTGTTCTAATGGAAGAAACAAAGGTGTGGATGATATAAGTTCTGAAAGAAAGATGTCTTATTTGCTTCCGTCCTCTGTCCCAAGAGACAGAAGGCCACTATATTCAAGTAGTTAAGTGCCTTGGATAACTGATTACTTATCCTTCCAGAAACATATATATTTATATTAATTTAGATGTAGGTTTTCATAGAATTAAGAATTCTACCTGTTTAAAATTACACTGTGCAGTTTTCCTCAGGCCTTCAGATGACTAAAGGTATTTTACAGTTTTGGATGTGAATTTTGAGTGTTTGCTGTGAAATATCTAAGTGGAACAGGGAGAAATTCTTCACTGAAGTCCAAGTGTAGGCATATAAATGAAGTGATAATTACCACATATTTGTATTTTTGTTGAAAGCAATAATCACATTCCTAATAATGTCAAAGAATATAAGCTTAAATTCACTGTGGACTGAGTTTATTTGCAAGAAACAATAGTTAACAACCATACATAAAAATATGTAGTTTATCTTCCTAGCAATATAAGAAAAATTTATGCCATAATTACAGTGTATTATCAAAGGACCATGTATGGGACATTATATGTTTATAAATGTTTAAGCTACCTTTTATAAAGTATATTTTAATGGGATACTATCAGCATATTTTGAATAGCATGGTAAAAAGAAATAGTCCAAGGCATTATTTATTAATCAAGTTAAACATAATCTTGTTCATGATATCATCTTTATAAGGATATAGATTTTTTTGTCCTTGGAATTAGATATAGTGGTCTTTTATCTTAAATATTGGATTTATTATGCATACACATATTTAAGCTGTTGATTAGAAACAGTGTTTTGGGCAGTTGATCAAACCTCGATTTTTTTAATCCTTTGCCAGAAGATTAAGTTAATGTTAAGGACTTGAGGATGTGACTTATAGTCTGCTCCCTGTTATACTTTGTCTCATTTTTTTTGTTTGTTTGTTTATTTACTTTTAGCCACATATCTTGATATATCATTAAATTTTTTTAAACTTTCATTTATTTTTGAGAGAGAGAGAGTCAGGTCAAAAGTGGAGGGGGGGGAGCAGAATCTGAAGCAGGCTCCAGCCTCTGAGCTGTCAGCATAGAGCCCAACACGGGGCTTGAACCCACCAACTGGGAGATCATGACCTGAGCTGAAGTCAGACGTTCAACCAACTGAGCCACCTAGGTGCCCCCTGATATATCACTTTAAATAATTCCTTTGATTATGGCTGACTTGGGCAAATAAGGCAAACAATTAGAGTTATAATATACAGCCCTCGGAGCAAGTTTAATGGGTCATAATTATTCCAAAAGATAGCCCACCCAAGGGTGGTATAGAAACAGGGAAGAACCAGAAGGAACATTTATTCTATAGCTGATCACTCTATAGTAGCAAACGTTTCATAAGACAGTAGAGGAAGTTAAGCAGAAAGCTATTCAGGAAATATTCTAAATATACTAAGATATTTAGCAATGCATTGTCTAAATACTTTAATAAGCTATGATTCTTTAGTTATATTTTTAAACCTCACGTAAACATATTTGTATTACGTATTTAGAAAAAAAGTAATTTATATTTCAAACAAAATATTTCAGGATACTGCATGGCAATGTAAGATATCCATAAACCAAGGGCAAATGCCATTTTGCATTTCAAAAAGTAATCTGTCCCATGGTTGTTTAAACTTAAAAAAAATGAATACACATAAGGGCATGTACTCTCTTACTACAGGATTTTTCTTGAATCCATTTTCTTTTCCTATGTTTCCTTTCTTATTTACTGGTCTCATTATAATGTGCTTAATACTTGCATAAATGAGAGGTTTCTTTCAGAGTCTAAACTGGTATTATTGTGGAGATTACAAAGTGGATTGTATAGATGAGTTCTATTAATCTATGAAGAAGGTGGATGGAGATATTCGTCCATAGTATTCTTCAAGGGGACACAGTAAAATAATAAATGACAAGTAATGATCATTTCCATTTCCATTCCCATGATTATGTAAATGCTCCCCAGGAGAACATTTATTGTGAATACTGTCATTGAAATCACCCTTCCTTCTGTTGGCTAGAGCTCAATGCCTTTGAAGACCTGATTACTAAGCACTTCATAAGATGTGGCATGTGATGCTATCAGTCAGCACTGCCAAAGAAATGACACTGTGAAATTCCTTTGTTGTGAGCAATATTTTAAAGTGAATATTCAAACACCTCTATAAGGTGTTCTGAGCTCTTTCAGCACCATACGTAGCAATGGTTCTTACAACAAATCCAAACATTATTGTTCTTTGAATCGTGTTAATGGTTATTTAAAGCATTGCTCAGTGTGACATTATTTCAGTCAATGATACAAATGGGTTTGTAGAATCATTTGTGTCATATACACATAGGAAACACCAAGAAATATGTACCTATTTGAATGTCACCTATAATCTTAGGTGATGTGATTTTGAATTATGCACTCATGTTCTTTTTTGAGAGTGGTTATTTTTATTTCTAAAAATTTATCCTAATATATGAATGCATATTAGATCTTATGAATACCAATTTTATAATGATTATTTTCCTGATTTTTTAATACTTTTGTATATCAAATAATTGAGTGAACACTATTATAAAACATTCTGCTCATTTAACCATTTAAATTAGTTAGTTGTTCAAAACCAAAAGTGGCCCTAGTCTCTGAAACACTTTAACCATATTTGGCCATCCAGTCTAATTATGCATCTACTCTGTGTCTAACACCTTAGAGGAACTGTGAAAGAAACAAACTCAGACTATAGAATATGGGTATTATTTTCGCTGGGCTTATAACTGCTGTGACAGAAAATAGTTTGTAAAGGATTTAGAAAGCACTCTAAGAGAATAAGTAAACAAGAATGAGAGTGTGGCATGGAGTTATATCCAGAAGTAGAAATAGAATTAAAGAAAAATGGATGTATGTGTTATGAGTCGAAGTGCGTTATTAGCCTGGTTAGTGTACTGTTGTAGAAGAATTGAGACAAGAGACAGTGAGCTCTGTATGAGAAATATAAAATTAACAAATGATTTATAGCTTGAAGGGTGATCTTACTCATGTGAAATCAGTAAAGTCATCTGGTAAAAATGGAGAGACTGAGATGAGAAGATAAGAGAGAGGTTGAATGAGTAGACAGGCCCCTTAATGGAAGGAGACATGACACAATATATCATGGAAGACTGATATTGAGAATAATTCCCCAGTTATTCTGCTCAAAAACATAATAGTCATAAGAGCAAACATATGCATAACCTTTTTTATATGCCTGACACTTTTCATGATATTTGTGAATATCAACTTGTTTAATCTTCACACACACACACACACACACACACACACAACAGAACAAAAACTATGACGTAGACATTATCATTGTTTTCATCTTAAAGATGGGGTACCTTGCCTAACATTATAAAGCTACCCAAAAGGGGGATTCGTATTTAAAACCAGGCAATCTGACTCCTAGATTCTGTGCTTTTAAGCATTATTGCTATGCTACTTCCTTTCAGTGGGACCATTATTCAAATAACCGCTGACATAATGTTTGATCAAGTCATCACTGTGTCTAATGCATCATCACTATGTGTAATCAAAAATTACCAGCTCAGTGATGGGTGAAAATTGTCTTCAGTCATTCATTTTGAGGCAGCCTGAGATTACATGTTCTGCTGAATGCTGATCATTGAATGAAGTAATAAGAAACATTTGTTGTCAGCTCTTATTACTGTTAAATATATTTTGTCCAAAGCTATATTATCTTCATTTTTACTGTTATGGAATTCCTTTTTTATTTTATTAATTAATACAATAAATATTTAAGGAGCATCTCTGTTCCAAAGTAACCACATATAGCACCAAGAAATATGAAATACATTTGGTTGCCACAGAGGATCACAACCTAGGTTTATAATAACCTATTCCAATCCATCTGGTACCTAGTGAATTCTTTGGGTCTTATATTGGGCTTTAAAATTTTTTTAATGGTTATTATACATATGTATGTGTATATATATACATACATACATATATATATATATATATATAGAGAGAGAGAGAGAGAGAGAGAGAGAGTGGGTGGAAGGTGAAGGGGCAGAGAGAGAGGGAGACACGAATCTGAAGCAGGCTCCAGGCTCTAAGCTGTCAGCACAGAGCCTGATGTGGGGATTGAGCACAGAGCCTGATGTGGGTCATAAGATCATGACCTGAACCATGAAATCATGACCTGAGCCAAAGTCAGATGCTCAACTGACTGAGCCACCAGGTGCTCCCACACTGGGCTTTTAAATCAGCTTTCTGTAAAGAAGGTGAAACTGATGAGCACTGAGGTATCCTGACGTTTTAGGTGATGGTCTCTTACAGACTTATCTGGTTTCTAATGCGGATCAATGTTTTAAGATATATGGTAAATTCAAAATTTGACCACAAAGAGTGGTGCCTGATATATAAGTAAATAAAGTCCAGATAGTTGTATCAGTTGTTATATCACAGGTGAACATGTTCGGATTGATCTTCACCCTAATTTATAACAGACATACACCAGTAGTCTATACATGTTTGTTGTTGTTGTTTTTCCATCCATTTAATCCTCGGTCACTAAGACTACATCCTCACATTCTCTAATCAACTGTTGTATAATAAGTTTACTCTCCTTGTCCATTTGGGGTGCTATAACAAAGTACCAGAAGCTTGGTGGCTTATAAACAACAAACATTTAGCTCTTAAACTATTTTTCTGCATCAGTTGATATGTTCATATGGTTTATATATTTTCTAGCTTGTTGATAAAGTAGACTACATTGACTTAGTTGTTGAATTATTCTTGCATATGGGATGAATTCAAGTTGGTAATGATACACATTTATTTTTATCCATTTTGGGATTTGATTTACTTTTTTTAGGACTTTTGCATCTAAGTTAATGAGAGACACTGATTTGAATTTTTTTTCTTTTTGCTTTTGTTTTTGAGGGATATCCATGTGCTCCTTCAAGTTATAGGTTTCTCTGAGGCACATTGGGCTATGGAGTGCTTCTTACCCTCAGATTGGGCATGTTATTTGGAAATGTTATATCCTTAGATGTTTGTGCAAAATGGCAGTCTTAGCTAGAAGTCTTAGCTTCATTTCTTGAAGCACACGGGGGGGAGGGGGGTTTCATCAGATGTCCTTCTACTCTGGTGTCTGTGTCCTCATACCTTGCACAACATACCTACCCTAGGGGGAAAATTGGGACACAATTGTTATCAACTACAGTAAAGAAAGCTATAGCTACCATTGAAGCTATTCAATACCAACAGAACTCACTGAACTCATGAGCAAAGTTGGAGATGAACAACCAAACGGCTTTTGGTTGTGTGCTGGAAGAACAGAGTGACATTTGTGTTACTGCCAATACCTTGTGTGTGCCAGTGCTCCTGGTTGAATAGTATCCTCCAGGGAGGACTAGTCATTCTTCTGTGTCTGGCTTTCCTTTTGATCTAGTAAAGTGCTGTCTCAAAATGAGACAAGCTCGGAAAACAAACTGCATGAGTACAGATTGTTCAGCAGCCCCACTGAACTTGACTGCATCACAAACATTGAGGTGGGCAGTGGTCTTATTAGATTTATGTGCTTTATCTCTCTGCTACTTCAATGGACAGCTGAGTGGTGTGGGGTAGAATGTTGGTAAAAGTCTCATGTGCATAGTCCTTTGACTCCTTCTGGCCTCTATACAAGTGCTCCTTGAGCTCAGAACACATCCTTACCAAGGGATAACATGCATGTCTTGTGCCACGCTTGTCACATATCTTTCCCTGTTTCAGGCACAATGAGTACTGTTGCATCTCTACTTTAGGCTTGTGTGTCATATGGCACCTGGCCAACCCCTATGATAATGTATATTTTCTGTTGGAGGGGAGACAGGATTTCTTTCATTGTAGCAAAAAGGGCTGCTGAGCGTGATTGGCACACACTTACCAAAGCCGATCTGGCCGTGTCTCTTTGCTATATGAGTAAAGCATTTTTCCATCAATTTTTTGACTGTATTATGTTTTCCTTGGCCAGTCAGGTACCAACATGCGGTGAACAGATGTGTTTAGAATCCTACCCTTGTTTTGATAATCAGTACCCAGTATTCTTGGAATTGATAAGTGGCACACAATACTCAGCTCAACAATAACTTACTTAGTTGTTTGTCTCCCCATCAAGAATGTAAGTTTCATGAGTGCAAAGGCCAGATCATTTTCAATTGATAGTAACTATATTTTTAACTTACTTGATAATAACTACACAATGCCTGGAACAGAGTAAGCACTCAAATAGTTTTCATTAAACAAATGAAAGAAAATATTTGTTTTCTCTAAAAATTCTGATATTGGTTGATCTTATTTTGTGGGTTTTTTTTTTTTGAAAAGAGAATATTTGAGCCTAACTGAGAAACCAATGGAAAATACCTTCTCACTTTTCACTGAATACAATTACTTAACATACTTAAGTTAGAGTTACAATTAAATTTTCTGTTTTACTTAGTACAATTTGACTTATGTTATTATCACTATTATTTTAAATTAATAGTTTTCAATCATTATGCATATTTATAGTTCAATAATAAGCTTTAATTTAGTAATTATTTTTTAACTTCAACCTTTGTCATTTTTAGCATTTTCCTTTGTTTTCATTCTGGTTGCATATGTTTATAGCAATGTTCTTTTAGGAAATCACATATGAAGTTATCCTAAAATGCCCCCTGCACATCAGGAGGTTATATACACTGTAGGGTTCTTTAAAGTACTGTTGTTGCTTTTTTTCATAGAACGCAGGATCGTTGTGTCTTCATTTCATTTTCTAGAAAGAGATTTCTGTTTCTGTTGTTAAGAATAGACTTAGGGGCGCCTGGGTGGCTCAGTCGGTTAAACCTCCGACTTCGGCTCAGGTCAGATCTCATGTTCGTGGGTTCAAGCCCCGCATCAGGCTCTGTGCTGACAGCTAGCTCAGAGCCTGGAGCCTGCTTCCGGTTCTGTGTCTCCTTCTCTGTCTGCCCCTCCTCCTCTCATGCTCTGTCTCTCTCTGTATCAAAAATAAATAAAACATTTAAAAAAATAGACAAACGCAAATAGGGATTGATTTTGTTGTTTCTCATATATTAATTTATACCCACCCATAAATTTTAGAAAGAATGTCCAAAAGGGAAGGGAAAATATTTAAAAGTCTAGTAATCTATAGGGTATTATCTAGGAATCTAATAGGTTCTTGGATATGTAGATGACTAATTGCCTATAAGCTGATATCAGTAGAAATCGCAGACAAAGGAAACCGACAATTACTGGTTCTCTTCAAGATATTGTCATTCATGTGAGAAAAATACTTTAAGGCTTTTCCACACAATATGTAACATTTCATTGCAGAAACCCTAATAATTCTAACTGTTAAACTTCATAATTAGTCCTTCAAACATTGTTTTTTACCAGAACTAGAGATTTTGTAAGTGTTGTACTTATGGTATTTATATTCCATTTCATCACATATTTACTTTCAAAATCATTTGTAATCTTCAAGATTATATTTTTCTTAAAATTTTGCTTTAGGTGTGCTTATTTGTTTTGTGCATGTGTATACATGTGTGTGTGTGTGTGTGCGAGAGGGCACATACACATAAGCTAGAACATCTAAAACAAGAATTTAATTCTCTATATTCAGTGGGCAAAAATAACTATTCTATT
Organism: Suricata suricatta; assembly: GCF_006229205.1. NCBI lineage: Eukaryota > Metazoa > Chordata > Mammalia > Carnivora > Herpestidae > Suricata > Suricata suricatta. Next base: position 61,301,500 of record NC_043705.1, on the reverse strand, counting down.
TGTCACATATTTTAAGGTTTGATAAAGTATCATTATCACATTATTAATAGAAACGGTTTACATCAACTTTATTCTGAACCTGAGAATAAAACTATTCTCAGGTTCAGAGAATAAATAATAATTCTATTCTCAGGTTCAGAGAATAAATAATAATTCTAAATAATTTCTAGAAATTATTACAAAATCTGACAGAAATCTATCATATTCTAAATATAGGAAAAACCTCTAATTTACCCAATTTTCTTCTTTTATTTTTTTCATCCTTTTCTTCACTTCTCTATATAATTATGAATTTGAAAGCATTTCAAACACCTGGATAATAATGTAGAGCACCTATTATTTGGGGAAAATCATATGGAAATGTGTGATAAAACTCCCTACCTTTATTTCCCATTTATTTACTGCAGCTGTTTACTGGAATAGAAACAGACAAATGTCACACAATGGTTTTTTTTTTCCCTATCTCAAATAAAATAAGTTATTTCTCAAATAGGATACCCGATAATGAGATTATAGTAATTTACTCTTTGGGGCACCTGGGTGGCTCAGTCTGTTAAGCGTCCGGCTTTGGCTCAGGTCATGATCTCACGATTGGTGGGTTCGAGCCCCGCGTCGGGCTCTGTGCTGACAGCTAACTCAGAGCCTGGAGACTGCTTCAGATTCTGTATCTCCCCGTCTCTTTCTGACCCTCTCCTGCTCGTGGTCTCTGTCTCTCAAAAAAAAAATTTTTTTTTAAATAATAAAAATTTACTCTTTGTCTATATAAGGGATATAATAATATAATGGAAGGTTGTAGTTTTACATACGTTTCCCACACAGCCAAATTTCAAGGTCAATGTAGAGCAAATTTCTCTATTTTAATTGAAATACTATATTTCAACTTGAATTGCACAATATAGAAAATCATATATTTGATAATTTTATTTTATTGCAGTAGGTACTAAATTTGTCTGTTATGAACTCTTGAATTTTAAATTGGGGTCATTTTACCTAATTACAGATTGCCACTAATTCACTGGCAATTTCCCATGAAAATCCTTCCTACCAAATACTAAAAAAATAGTTTTTTGTATCAATATGCAACTGATTTTTTAATGCTGGAAGTGTACACAGACTGTATGTAGACTGCCTATAACTGTATGCAGACTGTAAGGAAACAACAGATTATCAATCAAATTGTAGACTTAACCTCTATTTAAATCACACCACATCACCCTATCCCTTGCTGTATGTCTGGATATGACATATATTATCTATTATATAATCTGTAGGAACTGTAACATACAATCAAATATTATATATCATCTGTATGATTAGTGTGAGCAGGCACTTATGAGTCGTTTTAAGAACTGCTTCTGAATGGTCCAGGAACAGTTACTTTAAATCCCACTTGAAATTCTGTGAAATGGCAAGTATCAAAATGACAAGATTTGCCTCCACAATTGGCCCTCAGTAAGTAGCGATATTCATTAAATTTCCCAAGTCATATTATTACTTACAGAAGTTGTTTCCTAAATAATCCTGATAACTTTCTCTGTCCCATAGATGTGCAAAATTAAATGGGTCATATGTTGAAGGTGACTCCAGAAAACAGAGAAATAACTAATTCCATTATTTTTATTTCCCTTTTATTTTGATCAGATTTCCTTATGTATTCGTTAGATTTTAAAACTTTGCATGAGTTATCTTGATTAGAAATTAGAGAAATTTCATACACGTGCTTTAATAAACACTTATTTGTGGAGCGCCGTTTCTGGTTCCAAAAAATCAGCATGTAAGCAAAGTTTGCCACTTTGCAATTTGCAGTCTCCCCCTTTTTTTGGCAGAAAGGACATTTGATCAATGTTTATTAAAATGTTAATTGAATGATATAAACCTGTAATCTGTATTAATTATCATGTTCCACTTTGTGGGTCAATATATGTACTATAACCATAATGGTCCCAATATTTCCTATGACTTGTCTAAAGTTTTTTTCACCTTGTCTGATTTTCCTGGAAGAGCTGTGATCAATTATTAGGTACTAGAATCATTTAAAAGAATGGACCGCATTCTTTCAAATTGTTAATATTACCATTCATTTAGGGTCTTATGTAAATAAGAACAAATGCCTACTTTTCCAAGACTGGGTTTTCATGTGTTTGTGGTTATCTTAATTTTTTTATGTTAAATTTATTTAAAAGTCATGTTGAGGTTAAAAGTCTCCTGCTAACACATGCCGTGTTAAAATTAGAAGAAGTGGGGTGTCTGGGTGGCTTAGTTGGTTAAGCCTCCTGATTTTGGCTTAAGTCAAAATTCTCCCTCTCCTCCCTCTCTCTCTGCCTCCCCCCTATTCATACTCTTTCTCTTTCTATCTCTCTCAAAATTAATAAACTTAACAATTTTTTTAAGCAGCACCTGGATGACTCAGTCAGTTAAGCCTCCGACTTTGGCTCAGGTCATGATCTCAAGTTTCCTGACTTCAAGCCCTTCATTGAGCTTTGTGCTGAAAGCTCAGAGCCTGGAGCCTACTTCTGGTTTTGTCTCTCTTCTCTCTCTCTTTCTCTCTCCCTCTCTCTGTCCCTCCTCTGTTCATACTCTATCTCTCTCTCAAAAATAATAAACATTAAAAAAATTTTAATAGCAAATATTAGAATAAGCAGGATACAGATGAGAAGCAAGTTTATGGAAGAAATGAGTTTGTCTGAAAAATACCCAGTTTAAGATGTTCAACAGACAGGTGGGGTGACATAAAAATATTCAATAACTATGAATATAGTGGACCTCAATTATTTTAAAATGCTATTTAATAAAAAATTTGTGAAAACAAATATTAAAAATATGTATATATAATGAAAATAATTTACAAAAGTAGTATGAATCTATAAGTCATTTGGGACAAACATGTTAATTCTGAAGTAAATAGTTTTAATTCAAAAAGATGAAGAGAAAAATCAACACAACTTTTTCTCATGTTAAATCATTCCCAAGGATGTGAACAAATTGGGATTCAGACAATAGGTTTTAAGGATATACGGAGAAGAAATAAAAGGGAAAGAGCAAAGTTCCATAAGGAGAAGAGAAAAGTAGGGAAAGCATATCACATAACATGTGTATGTTTAACTAAGGGCTAGTGGTAACTATCTCTAATTCAGATACTGGTACCAATCTCAGAAATTTTAAGTTTTCTTGATGCATAATTTCAAGAGCTACAAACAATATAAAATGAACATCAGATACTGTTACACACATTTATTGGGATTTTATGTTTGTGGTAAAACAACCATTTAGCCAAATGAATTACCTTAAAAATTAGCATTACAGATGAGGCAACAAGGTATTTCTAATCTATGTTCATGCTTTAGCTAATTTCCTCAATAGCTCCCCATAGTTATTATGCTGTTTCCTATATGTAATAGTTCTCCTTGCATCCTGGATATTACTCTTAATTTGCTCAGATATTCAGTAGTAGAATAAAAAGAAAATAAAGACACTTGGAATTGTGCAGTTTTGTGGAGACACTATAGTTCTTAAAATATAATCAGGAAAGGAGAAAACAGCATTAGAAATAGTGACTTAATTTTCAATCTCATCTTCTACCGAAAAGTAACATCTGCACTTTATCATTAAGACAAACATACATCTTTGAAGGGATTCTGGGGGTACTTATGTTTAATTGGAAACAGACTTAGTTTTTTTGAGATAACCATTTGGCATATTATATCACTTCATTTTAATACATTATCATATTGTTTATAAGCGATTTCAAAGAAGAATGCAATATATGCAATGGAAACATTTTAATTTTTATTTTATATAAGAGTAACCAATGCAGTGGTTATGTTTTCCCATTTTTCGTTTATTGAAGACAATTCTATCATACTCATGGAAATATTTCTCACATAATTTTTATGTATTAGAAATATCCAAGTTGGAAAATGTAAAAAGTTGTTAATTCTCTTACAATTATGCTTCTAATTTAAAAAACCAAGTAGCTTATGTTTGTTCACTATTTCAATTATTCTGACATCATTTTTTGAGAAGTCTATGCCATTCCTTTATTTAAATAGACAAGTTTGTGTATGGAATTCACGTGACCCCCACGGGGTTTGGAGATTTTAAATGCCAGTGCATCTGGCCTCATTATATAAATATAATTATATTCTTCTAGTAAAACTAAGTTTTAGTAAAAGTAGATTTTACTCAAAAATATATTTTATGCTTTCTGAATACATATTTTAAAAACTGTTAAATGTAATTTTATGTACTTTTACTTTCCTGATATTCAACAAGAAAAAAATAATCTGTGAATGAATTTTAATCTACATTATTGTGCTGAGTGTCTCCTAATTAGTAAAGCCTTAATGGAGAAAAGTATACACACACACACACACACACACACACACACACACACACACACATATATATAGAACATCTGCACTTTATTTATAGTTATATATATATAGTTATACATATAGTTATATATATATAGTTGCCAAGAAATGGCACAGGGAGGGATTTCTAAACAGTAAACTTGCAGTAGCCTGACAGCTGCTGGCCTGAGAAATAATCACAAAGCTGTGAGGGCTACTCACCAGTTTGACAACAGGGTCAAATAAGAACCTCTGCTATTAGAAAGCGATGGATTCTACTTGCCTTGGTCGTCAATACTGGAATTATGCTGGGTGAAAAATACTGGCAAGCACTGGCCATAGGATGCTCTTTGGGGAAAAGTAACTTACTCTGTATTTTACCAACAATTTGGGTTTTTACAAAGTCTACATAAGGAAAAAACACAAAAATCCTCTTTCTTCATTTTTTCTTTCAAAGACTATGAATATATACAAAATAATAGATACATATATAGTATCTAAGCATAGAAGCTATTAACTTTAAAAGTCATTGTAAGTGGTGAAAAATCAAATTTATTTGATTTATAGTACTCAGAAGATAAGAAGTCAGACAATGGCTCAGAAATTCTATCCCTGAATGTAACACTCACATACACACAATATTTACTTTCAGTATATGGCTACTGAAGATGGCTCGATCACATCTTAAAAACAGATCTAACATGTTTCAAGTATTGATTCTTAAAACATCCTTTATTATAGAGTGCTGACAAAATATTTAAATACTGGTTCAATGAAAGCAGTATTGATTGGGGTGCCTGGATGGCTCAATCAATTAAGCAACCAACTTCAGTTTAAGTCATGTTCTCATGCAGTCCATGAATTCAGGCCCCATCTCAGGCTGTGTGCTGACATCCCAGAGCCTGGAGCCTGCTTCGGATTCTGTGTCTCCCTCTCTCTCTGTCCCTCCCCTACTCATGCTCTATCTCTCTTTGAGAAATAAATAAAAATTAAAAAAATAAAACCAGTATTGAGGGTCCAAAGCAAGGTACACAAGGTTGAGTACATATAATGATCTATGTTAAGACAAGTACAAGTATAAAGAATCTGAATGATTAAATGGACCACATGGTAATAGGTAATCTGGAATATTATCACTTTTCTTCTTTCCTTCTGTTAGGAATAGAAAAGGAGTATGTTCAAAGTTACATTATCTGGCAGTATTTGGGATGTAGATACTCTCTCATGCTATTAAGGTGAGAACCAGTGAGGGTCAACAGCCTAGATTAGTGACAAAGTCCATTAAAGAGAAAATGAGTTGGCGAGAAAGGCAGCACTGATTATCAGGAAGAAGTATTTCTTCAAGTAAGGAAAGGAAGAAAGAAAGAAGAAAAGAAAGGAAACAAGGTTGTTCTAGAAATATCAAACTGTCATTGAGACCCCAAAGTTCTACTCTTTAGAATATTTGTGTCAATTCCAGCCTGGAAGAACTTATGTTTTGTATTGTGTATAACCAAATGTTCATGTCAGTCATAATAATACCTCAGGAAAGTATTTGTGTAATATTCAACTCAAATTATGTCCTTTACTACTTTTACTTTTAAAACTCAAAACAGATTCTGTTGATTTGCTACGTAAATCTTTTAATCATAATCCAACCCAAAATCGAGTAATTACCTACCAAAACGTCTATGGAAATTTTTAAAATATTAAATTTAAGGTCATAATCACATAACACAACTAGTTATCTGCTAAAACATTTTAATGTTTTCTGTTGGCCTATTGCTGTTCATGTGAAGGACTGTGAACAAGAAAGGAGGCTTCCAAATATAAGTGTCTGTGCTTCTCACTGAAGAGAACTGCTAATCAACTTCCTGTTTCTAAAATAAAAAATATAAGTTTTTTAAAGATTTCTTCAATATTACTTATCATTATTCTTACTGAATCATATATGCAAAGCTAAAAAATAATATATAATTACCAATGACCACATACTAAAGAGACTCAATTTGTAAGTCTTTTAGAATATCAACCTCAGATTTTAATGGTGAGATTTTAAGGCTAAAAGTGTCATAAATTTTATTTAGATATGTGAAAACATTCAATCTTTGGAAGGCTATAAAATCTTCAATAGAATACCATCTCAGATCATTAGGTAGGACCATACTTACAGATTTCATGAAATTTAAGATATTTCTCAGCAAACCAGTACACCCTTGAACAGATCTCTAGCTTGGGAATTGTTTTGAAGTATTACCTTTAGTGTAGCTTTTTAATTAGCTGCAATATATTAGAGGAGGGTAAAAGCAGCCTGGAACATTTTACATACTTGATTCCTGCGTGAAAAGATAAGTCTCATCCTCTGGTTGACAGCTGCAGTATAAGCTTCAATGCCTCAGGTAAATGTGCTATTTTTTCCCTCCTCGATTCTAGGTAAGACATAAACCAACCTCCATAAACCAATATATGTGTGTACGCATGTTTGTGTGTGTGTGTGTGTGTGTGTGTGTGTGTGTGTGTGCATTTAAGTATATATAGAGGGAGAAATTTTTTTTAAGTTTTTTAATGTTTTATTAATTTTTGAGATAGAGAGAAACAGAGTATGAGTTGGGGAGGGGAAGAGAAAGGAGGGACACAGAACAGAGCCCAATGCAGGGATCAAACCCATGAACCGTGAAATCATGACCTGAACTGAAACGAGGTCATACTTAACTGACTGAGCCACCCAGGCACCCCGAGAGGGAGAAATTTTTTAAAAATAAATACTTGCTTATGAGATTTTTAAATGTAACTGGACGCTGGCATTTTGTTTGCTAAATTTGCAGCCGTTATTCCAAGAACAGTAACATATATACTTAAAGGATTCAATAAATTGTAAAGAACAATTATTTTTACATTTAACTACAAAGCATTAATCAATAATTAAGGCTAAATGAGGTCTGCAAAGTGGCGGAATAAGAGTTTGCTACCATAATACCATCTAAATGTGATATTGACATTCACCCATGGAGAAGAGTACCTTTGTCAAGGTTCAGGAGTTCAGCAAAGAAACCCTAGCACACTTTTGAAGCGAAAAAAAATTTTAAAAGTCAAGATTTGGATGAATTGAAGAGAATGAGATGAACAGTTTCACCTACTCACATCACCCTTCCCCCAAGGCATCACAGCTCATGTCAAAAGATACCCCTTGGCCTGTGATTTCACTCACAGAAGGAAATTAGAGTATGCAGGTGAGCACCCAGTTTCTCCAGCTATCTGCGATGCTGTCAAAGAAATCTATTTCTTTTTCATCTCATCCAGAATACTGTGGTGAGCTGCATGACTGAGGGCCAGGGAAGAACTAGGAGAATAGCAGGCAGGGTTTGGAACATATCAAAGGGATACCGACCCTCTGACTTCAACACAGACTCTATCAGGAGGCCTCTCCACAAACCACTGAGGATGCATCACATGTGGATTCCCCCCTTGGTCACTTAACATTGCACATGCCTCAACCAAAAGCTCCCAATTCCATACCTGGCTCCCTCCAATTGTCCCTGAGAGTAGTGAATGTGAACCTTCACAGACAGCTTATGGGCCTACACAGATAGCCAGCCCAACTTTGCAGGTTTGAATAAAAGCACAAAAGGAGCATTCAGAATGACCCTGGGCAAAGTAAATGGGAGAGTGCCAAACTCAGTCTTGTTTTGTACAAGCAAGAAAAGTCGTGCAATCAATACTATAACAACAACAACAAAATTAAGTTAGAACACGTGTGGAACAGTCACATCCATAAAACAAAACAAAATGAACAAAAACCTCTCAGACAAAATATCTAGCAACATGACCAAATGTTTTCCTCACCTGAAACCAGTCAGTTAAGACTGAAGAAAGTGATTGATTTTTCAAATGTGAAGATAACACCACAAGACGTGAAGGAGTCTGAAAAATAAAGGGACTGGGACACCACCACAGGTACACGATAGATTTTCAGTAACTAACCCCAGAGAAATGGATATCTGCAAGTCATTTGGCATTATAATTCAAAGTGATTTTCAGAAAATTTAGCCAGCTACAAAAGACTAAAGACAATTCAACAAAATAAGGAAAACAATACATGAACAAATGAGTTTAAGAGAGAAATAGACCAAAAAAAAAAAAAAAAAAGACCAAATTCTGGAGCTGAAAAATACAATAAATGTAAAGGTAGTGGGAGGTGGGAAGCAAAAGAGAGCATCAGTATCATGCTTGATCAAGCAAAAGAAGGCATATGTGAACTTGAAGACATCATTTGAAATTATCCAGTTAGAAGACAAAGGAAAAAAAAAACCAGTAAAGGAAGCCTGCACAAATTATGGGCTACTATCCAATGGAACAATTATTGGGATGCCAAGAGAAGAGAAGGTGAAAAAGGGCAGAAAGTCTATTTAAAGAACTAATGGCTCAGAAGTTTCCAAATCTACAGAGAGGTTTGAACACCCACATTCACGAAGCTCTAGATTCCCAAACCAGATACAGCTCAAAAAGATCTTCTGGAAGACACATTATAATTAAACTTGTCTAAAATCAAAGACAAAGGGATTATTTTTAAAGTATCAAGAGAAGAAAAAAAAAGAACTCTTAAAAGCTAATTGCAGGGGCACCTGGGTGGCTCAGTTGGTTAAGCATCTGACTTCGGCTCAAGTCATGGTCTTGGTTAGGTTCGTGGGTCCGAGCCCCACATCGGGCTCTGTGCTGACAGCTAGCTCAGAACCTGGAGCCTGCCTTCACATTCTGTGTCTCCCAATCTCTCTGACCCTTCTCTGCTGGCGCTGTCTCTCTGTCTCTCAAAAATAAATAAAAAACATTTTTAAAAAAGCTTGAAAAGATGTGAGTTCTTTGTGTGCAATCTTTCATTTATGCATGTGAGAGGGTTTTCTTTTTCTAATATTTTTACATTGTAGTACTTGTTTTGCTTGTTGGGGGTGTTTGCTTATTTAATACATTCCATCAAGGACAGAAATTACATGCTGGGTTTTTTTTCCCATAGGAAGTGTGTCTTGGGTTTTTCCCTTATTATTTTCTTTACTTTTTTTTTTTCCCTCTTCTTTTTTTGTTGGTGGGGGTGGTTAAGTTTAAATGAAGTTGCTTTTACAACACCAAAGACTTAATCATTCATTTCCTACATAAAAGGTAGCTACTTTTTTGCATGGACCTCAAGTATATTGTAGTATAGAGGTGGAATTTAAGGAAAGGTATTAAGCAGGCTGTGTTGTAGCTTATGGGCAAGTAATAAATTGTATCATTTATCTTGAATGTATCATAGATAAGCTGCTATATAACGTTTGCCACTTCAGAAAGCTGTGAAATTAGGTGACTAACTAGCTGTTACTTAACCTTCTAATTTCTGTATAAGTCTAATTACATGAAATAGAAGTTGGTGTTTTGATTTTTTACTTTTCTGTTTGGAGTGTCATTGTAACTACTGTATTGTAAGTGATGGAAAATAATTGCATATGTTAAAAAAAATAAATTGTGTTACATTAAAAAAAAAGTCAGCTTAAAAAAATAAAAAAATTTAAAAAGCCAATTGCAGATTTCTCAGCAGAAGCTTTGCAGAGCAGGAGACAATGGGAAGATATATTCAAGCACGAAAGAAAAAAAAAATAGCAACAACAACAAACAAAAATCCCACCAACCAAAAATTCCTTACCTGGCAGAGCTATCCTATAAAAATAATTTGCGCACTGAAAAGTATGAAATATTAATGAAAGAAATTGAAGACTTAAAGAGACGGAAAGATACCCTGTATTCCTGGATTGGAAGAGTTGACAGTTTTTAAACGTTCAGACTAAAGTGATTTACAAAATCAATGCAATCTCTTTCAAAACTCCAATGTCTTTTCACAGAAATAGAAAAAGATTTTAATGCCATGGAACCACAAAAGACCCTAAATAGCTAAAGCAATCCAGAGCAGGAAAAGCAAAGGTGGAGGAAGCATCACACTTCCAGATTTAAAGTATATCGAAAAGTTATAGTAGTCAAAACAGGATAGGATAGGCATCAAGACAGATACATAGGTCAACTGAACAGAATAGAGAGCCCAGAGATACATCCATGATATACAGTCAACTGATTTTCTACAAATACACAAATAATATGCAATAGGGAAAGGATAGCTTCTTCAATAAACGGTGTTGGGAAAGCTGGATAGCCACATTGAAAAAAATGAAATTGGGCCTCCCATTTTACACTATCCTCAAGAGTCAACTCAAAAAGGATTAAAAAATAAATGCACAATTTTATATCATAAAAAAATCCTAGAGGAAAACATAGGGGGAGAAATTCTTGACATTAGTTTTGTCATTTTTTTTGGATTTGGCACCAAATCAAAAGCAGTAAAAGCAAAAATAAACAGGTGGGACTACATCAAACTAAAAGCTCTGCTCCACAAAAGAATCTATCAATAAAATGAAAAAGCAACCTATGGAATAAGAGAAAATATTTTCAAGCTACATGTCTGATAAGGGATTAATACCTAGAATATGTATATAAGGGACTTGTGCAACTCAATAGCAAAAACAAGTAACTCAATTTAAAAATGAGAGAAGAACCCAAATAAATATCTTTCCAAAGAGCATATACAAATAGTCAGTAAATATATGAAAAGATTGCTCACAATCACTAACCATTGGGGGGATGCAAGCACAATGAGATATTGCCTCATACCTGTTCAGATATCTGTGATCAAAAAGGCAAAAAATAAACGTTGGTGAGGATATGGACAAAAAGGAATCCTTGTGCACTGTTGATGGGAATATAAATTCTCATAGCCATTATGGAAGTAATATAGAGTTTCCTCAAAAAATTAGTAGCAGAAATAACATGATCCAGCAATACCAATTCTGGGTATATATCCAAAGGAAACAGAATAACTATCTTGAAGAGGTATCTGTATGCCCACGTTTATTGCAACATTGTTTACAGTTTCAATTATGGAACCAATCTAAGATTATGGATACATAAAATTTAGATTAGATATAGATATGTATCACTTATATGTGGAATCATAAAAAATTAAAAAATTTAAAAAATATACGAATGTCATTTATTTGTGGACTCATAAAATAAAATAAAATTCAGACATAAAAATAGTTAAACAGTAGGTGTTAGGGACTAGGGGTGGTGAAATGGGGAGAGGTTGGTAAAAGAGTACAAATTTTTAGTTATAAGATGAATAGAGTTTGAAGATTTAATGTTCCATGGTGACTAAAGTTAATAATACTGTATCATATAGCAGAATTTTATTGAGAGTAGATCTTAAACTTTCTCACACACAGAAGAAATTAGTAATTGTGAGATGATGAATGAGTTAATTAAAGTGATTGTGAGAATCCTTTTCACTAAGTATATGATATGAAATCATTGGGCTGTAAACTTTAAATATACTACAATTATGTCAATTAAACTTCAATAAAGTTGGAAAGATAAATGAATAAAGTAATTAAGGAAGTGAAAGTATGATTACCTTTCAATTTATATATAGAATTCTTAGGTGGAATCTGAATTAGTTACATGAGTGGGTTTTAAGCAAGCATTTATCTCTGGGTACAGTGTAGTTGGATTTCTAATAAAGGTCAGCAAACTGTTAGAAGTCACCTTAATGTAAAGTTCTGAAAATATTTATTTTTATTTATTGAGAGTATGCAACCAATCTGGAGAAATGAAAAAAAAAATAAGACTAATAGTGGTAAATTATTTCAGGCTCATTTTATGGTGTTCTGTTATTTTAATCTCAAAGAAAACTTGGCATTTAAATCTATACACGAAGCTTTTGAAATATCCTAAGACTAAAAAATATAAGTGAGAAGTACTTTACCATTTTCATTTCTATAGTTTTCTTTGAAGGAACTTTATAATTATAAAAACAATGTACTCCTTTTCTTGATCCAGGAGGCATTTGTGTGATATCATTCAGCATCTATATGCCCTGTTGCTATTTGACCTCTGGGTTCAAATATAATTTTTCTTGTGTACTACTATGTTATGTTGTGCAAATCACTTAACTTCTCCAAACCTCTGTTTCTTCCTCTGGAAAATGAAGAAATAATAACAGTCCCACTTCATAAGATTGTTACTGAAAAATTAACAAATGTTAATGTTCGTAAAGCACTTAGAAGGCACTATACATGCTTACTAAATAAAATTAATATAATACAACTTTTATTTAATTAAAATGAACACATTACTTATTTCTCCCTATCAGGACACAGATCTAATTGATGTTTTTAATGACTGCTTCATATTGTTTTTTTCTTTTATGTATGCCTAGTATTCGAGAGCATTTATTTCCTATAACTTGTTTAACCATGGTGCTTCTGATGGATACTCAGGTAATTTATGATCCTTTTATATGTAATAATATAAGTGCAGCTACTATAATCATATTGGTACAAATATCTTGGCAGAGAGGGAGACTATTTCTGAAATTAGGTTACCATGGGATGTTTGTTTGTTTTAAATGTTTATTTGTTATTTTTGAGAGTTAGAGAAAGCACACAAGCAGGGAAGGAACAAAGAGAGAGGGAGATGGAGGATGCAAATAAGGCTTTGCACTGACAGCAGAGAGCATGATGTGGGGCTTGAACTCAGGAACCACAAGGTCATGACCTAAGCTGAAGTCACACAGTTAACGAACTGAGCCACTCAGATGCTCCTAGAATCCATATTTTAAATTTCAATAGATACTGCCAAGCTGTCCTCTTGATAAGCTGAAAAATTACACTTTCAAAAAAAGCGAATGAGACATGCTATTTTCCCAACTGTTTTTCAACACAGAAAAAGCATAAATTTTCTCTGCTCCAAATTGAACTCTGGTGACTTGCTCTTAGTTTAAATGCGTTCAGTGGACAAAAAAATGCAATATTTCACTTAGGGTTTTAGGGAAGTTAGTTTTAACTGTGATACTATAAATCCATAGTGGGGTGTGCATGTTTTCTGTCTAATACATATTTCTATGAAAGGAGAAGTGTTGCACTGAAAACAAAACACAGGAATGTTTTTAGTTCACATACAGTGTAGAGTGGATGAACTTGCGATAGAGAGCAATTTTCTTTTGTGAACTCGATAATTTCATTACTTAATCATTTTCAAAGACTGCATAATTTTCAAGAGGAGTCCCCTGAAAATATTTTGCCATGAGCAAAAATAGTTTTTAAAACAATTATTGAATATGATGTTGTCCTGTTGTGTCTGGGCAACAATTACCTGGCAAGGCTCCACTCCCTATCTGTTTTTCTCCTATGGAGGTTTTTCCCGTATTTATTATACCTGAGAAATCAGGGGTAAAAATACTTTTTAGGATAAGATAGATAACATAGAATTTTAGTCATTTATCAGTATGATTCAGTGAAACTCTAACAGACCAACTCATTTGCCTAATAGCAGTGTGATAATTCACTAAATTGAGAGAAAGCAGTATAATTAGTTTTCTAGGTGAATTTCTAAAAGATAAATTAGTCATATCTACTTCAGAATCTGTTGAAATTTATTATAAAGCAACTAAGGTTTCCATAGAAAATATATGAACTTTAACTGACTTCCTAAAAATACACTGGTGATTTTGTGAAATTTATTAACCTTACGATATACATTTAAAAGGAACATTGAAAAATGTAAGCCTCCATAGTTCATTTTTTTAAATCTAAAGAGTCCATGAAAGAGTATAGTATACTCCACTTCCATGGTGGGAAGAAGGAAGGCTGTGGATAAGAGTTAAGTCACCAATTTTAGGTCAAATCAGATAATTAAATTCAAAACTGCTTACACTAAGTAAAGGGTTGAGTCTCACACTGAGTATTTTATAAATCATGAAATTGTTTCTTGTGAAAGTTGTTATTATTTGCAGTGTTAACTCTTATTTAAGGATTAAAAAATTAAATAAACTTGTCATTGATAGAATTTAATTTTCTCTTTGATGGATCTGAAGAAATCTTAGTCTCTAATTTTGTTTTATTCCACAAAAGGAAAAGATAAGGAGAACAAGAATATTGCCATACACTTTGTTATTTTGTTTTTTTCCCATTTGAAAACATATAATTTTATTTCTTCCTATACACCAAGTTAGACCTTCTCCTTTTTTTTCTTTTTTTTTTAAATACTTTATTGTCAAATTAGTTTCCATACAACACCCAGTGCTCTTCCCCACAAGTACCCTCCTCCATTACCACCACCTCTTTTCCCCTCTCCCCCTTCCCCTTCAACCCTCAGTTCATTTCCAGGATTCAATAGTCTCTCAAGTTTTGCGTCCCTCTCTCTCCCCAACTCTCTTTCCCTCTTCCCCTCCCCCTGGTCCTCCATTAGGTTTCTCCTGTTTTCCTGATAGACCTGTGAGTGCATAGATGCTGGCGAGGGTGTGGAGAGACGGGCACCCTCCTACACTGTTGGTGGCAATGTAAACTACTGCAGCCGCTCTGGAAAACAGTGTGGAGGTTCCTCAAAAAAACTCTCCATTGAACTCCTTTATGACCCAGCAATAGCACTGCTAGCTATTTACCCAAGGGATACAGAAGTGCTGATGCATAGGAGCACATGTACCCCAATGTTCACAGTAGCACTGTCAACAATAGCCAAAACATGGAAAGAGCCTAAATGTCTATCACCTGATGAGTGGATCAAGAAGATGTGGTATATATACACAATGAAGTATTACATGGCAATGAGTAAGAATGACATATGGCCCTTTGTAGGAAAGTGGATGGACCTTGAGGGTGTCATGCTGAGCGAAGTAAGCCAGGCAGAGAAGGACAGAAACCATATGTTTGCCATACACTTTGAATACAGTAGAAAGAACAAAACTTTAATGTGAAGTGAGTTTGAATTCCCAGCTTCTCTATATGTTAATTGTGTTTCAAGGTGTACCTAAAATATGGTTACACTGTAAATGTACTGACATTTACCAAGTACTTTTAAAAGTTTAATTTTATTTATCTTTTTAAAATTTGGATTCAATAATGATTTTTAAAGATATTTTGTTTAATAAAAACACCTGTGAATGCCTTAAAAGGATTATGATATAAGGATCTAATGGAAATGACTGGATAATTAAAGGACAAAAAAAGAAAAAAAGCTGACAACAAAACAAACAAAAAGCAGAAAATGAAAAAGAATGTTTGTTGTTCAGACAAGAGAGGCATCTTCTCCCTGAAAACTAAGCCGAATACCTTCCCCTATCTAGCAGGCAGGCAAACACCCTCCAGAGTGGCCGAAATGGAGCTACTAGAAGGTCTGGTGACCACAGCAGTGGAGAAAGCCACTTATTTCTTTGGCCTAAGAGTAGAATTCAGTGTAAAGAATGCCTCCTTCTAAGGAAAAAGAGTTGAAGAGAGGAAAGGGTTGAGGAGGGAAGACAAGGGGAAGGCCATGGAGGGAAGAGGTTTCAATTAGCAATTATCTAAGGCTGTTACTATTAGCTCACATCTATAATGAATTTTTGAGCCCTGCTATGGAAAAGTGAGACAGAAAATATATAGGGCTCCAGCTGTAATTGGTTATATCTTTATCGATTGATCAACTTCTGGAATTTTGACATGAAACATTTAATGAAACAGCAATTATACATTTCAGTGAGGTGCTACAAAATAAATAGGACTTCTTTTCCTGATACCACTGATTTTTATGTACCACCCCTATATTTCCAGATGTAAGAGGATTCTGTCACTGTAATGAGAGAAAAGACCCTACATTTCAAGATTTAACTTGAGATAAATCTGCTTCTCATAAGTTAAAACCCTAGCAAGCACCTCACACCATCAGGATGGCTAAAATCAATGACACAAGAAACTTCAAATGTTGATGAGGATAATGAAGAAAGGGGAACATTCTTACTCTATTGGGGAGAAAGCAAACTGGTGCAGCCACTCTGGAAAACATTATGGAGGTTCCTCAAAAAGTTAAAAATAGAACTACCCTTACAAAAATTTATTTAAATTATATATTTATTTAAACTCTGTATATTTTACTCCGTTCACTTATAAGGCAGTGAAATAATAATTTCTTATATGTGTTCAAGTCATAATGTATACAATATTTCAGGGTGGCTTCCTGTGGAAAATGATATTTTTATTTGCAAAATGTAACAAGTAAAGAATTTATGAAAATTGTTTAAAAATGCCATGCAGTAAGGGTGCCTGGGTGATTCAGGCAAGTATTTGACTCTTGATCTCAGCCCAGATTT